>NC_025998.2:37128624-37428624 GCF_000442705.2 Elaeis guineensis
TCCATCGGAGCAAATCTTGACAGCAGAAATAGCTCCGGAGTCGGTCACATTTAGTGCAGATGTACCCTTACATCTCACCTGTATGCCATACCAGTGTCTCCACACTCATTGGTTAAGAGGACAACCAACCTATATGGCACACAACGACCTATGCTTGATAAACGTTGTTATCCTTAGTAACAACGTATCATTTAGTCACGAATAGATTTAAGGACTAAACAACAAATCCTCCTTTGTCGAGTCTAAATAGTCCTAAGTCACCACAACATAGGAGTTCATTAGAAGATGAAATATTTTATGATGAAAAATATCAAAATATTTTTTATTAATTCATAATTCATGTACATATACAAAAATGAGCACAACCGTCAACAGACTGACGATTGACTTTGGGATACTATTCCCAACAATCTCTTACTTGGCCTAAAACCAATCGATGCAGTATCTAATACCCATCTTCGACTTGTAGTTGTCGAACTCCTTCACCACAATGGCTTTAGTGAATGGGTCAGTCAAATTTTTTTTTCCATCGATCTTCTGAAGATCGACGTCACCTCAATCCATAATTTTTCGGATGAGATGGTAGCGGTGCAGAATATGCTTCGTCCGCTGGTGTGCCTTTGGCTCCTTCACCTGAGCAATGGCTCCAGAGCTGTCACAGTAGAGCAGAACTGGACCAACAAGGGAGGGTGCTACTCCGAGCTCGATGATGAATTTTCTCAGCCACACCGCTTCTTTGACAGCATCTGATGCAGCGACATACTCCACCTCACAAACTGAATCAACCACTGTGTGCTACTTGAAATTTTTCCAACAGATAGCCCCACCATTAAGGGTAAAAATAAATCCCGACATACTTTTGCTGTCATCGTGATCAGACTGAAAACTAGAGTCGGTAAACCCTATAAGTCTCAAGTCCGATTCACCATAAACAAGCCACTGGTCCTTAGTATTTCTTAAATACTTCAGGATGGTTTTAATAACCTTCCAGTGATTCTCCCCTGGATCAGATTGGTATCTACTAACTATCCCTAGTGAGTATGCCACATCTGGTCGTGTACATGTCATGACGTACATGATAGATCCCACTATCGAAGCATATGGAATCCTACCCATACGCTCTCTCTCTCTTGAGGCGTTGTTGGACAATCCCTCTTCGAAAGAGAAATTCCATGGCCTATCGGAAGATAGCCTTTCTTGAAATTCTCCATGCTGAACCTCTTCAGCATAGTATCAATGTACGTGGACTGAGATAAATCAAGCAACCTTTTAGATCTATCCCTATAGATCCTCATCCCTAGGATGCAGGAGGCTTCTCCCAGATCTTTCATAGAGAACTGTGACGACAGCCAAATCTTTATTTCCTGTAATGCAGGGATATCATTCCCGATTAAGAGAATGTCATCCACATACAATATAAGAAATACTACTACTGGACCATTAGCCCACTTATAAATGCAGGGCTCTTCTCCATTCTTAACGAAGCCATACATCTTGATCGTCTTATCAAAACGTATGTTCCAACTCCATGATGCCTGCTTAAGTCCATAAATGGATCTCTGTAGCCTGCACACCTTAGACTCATCTGTGGATGTGAATCCTTCAGGTTGTATCATATACACCTCTTCGTCCAGCTCTCCGTTTAGGAAAGCTGTCTTCACATCCATCTGTCAGATTTCATAGTCCAGATGGGCAGCTATCGCAAGCATAATCCAAATGGATTTGAGCATTGCTACAGGAGAAAATATCTCGTCATAGTCTATACCATAACGTTGACGATATCCCATGGCAACCAGATGGACTTTATAAGTTTCTACCTTTCCGTCTGCACCCCTCTTCCTCTTGAAGACCCACTTACACCTTATGGGTTTTACTCCTTCGGGTGGGTTAACCAATTTCCACACATCGTTGACCTTCATAGACTCCATTTCGGATTTCATAACCTCTAGCCATTTCTCAGAGTCGGGTCTCTGCATTGCATCCATGTTGGAGATCAGATCTTCATCATTTTCATCAAGTTCGATAGGATCGTCATCCCGGACCAAGAAACCATAGTATCTGTCCGGTTGACATGGTACTCTACCAAATCACCTTAAGGGTGCTTGAACAATGGGCTCCGGATCTGATCTAATCAAATCCGGTTCAGGTTCAGCAACTTGTGTCGATTTTTCCACCTGTCGAATTTCATCAAGTTCGACCTTAGAGGCAACAGTCCCTTCACCAAGGAACTCCTTTTCCAAAAAGATTGCCTTAAGGCTGACAAACACTTTTTGCTCATCAGCTAGGTAGAAGTAATACCCTTTGGTCTCTTTTGGGTACCCTATAAAATTACACTTGTCAGACCTAGGTCCAAGCTTGTCCGTAATTAAACGTTTAACATAAGCCGGACACCCCCAAACCTTAAGGTGCGAGAGTACTGGCTTACGTCCTATCCATATCTCATATGGCGTTTTGGTTATAGACTTACTCAAAACTCTATTTGGAAGGTAACAAGCCGATTCGAGCGCATATCCCCAAAGGAAGATCGACAGACTAGCAAACCCCATCATGGATCGAACCATGTCCAACAAGATCCGATTTCTTCTTTCAGATACACCATTATGCTGTGGTGTTCCAAGAGGAGTCCATTGAGAGAGAATCTCATTCTCCCCAAGATATGTCAGAAACTCATGGGAAAGGTATTCACCTCCTCGATCAGATCGAAGAGTTTTAATACACTTTTTATTTTATTTTTCTACCTCATTTCGGAATAGTTTGAATATTTCAAATGACTCCGACTTATGCTTCATTAAATAGACATACCCATACCTCGATAGGTCGTCTGTGAAGGTTATGAAGTAGAAATATCCGCCTCTTGTACTTGAGCTCATGGGTCTACATACATCAGAATGTACCAGAACCAAGAGTTCACTAGCTCGCTCACCTTTTCCAGTACAAGGTGACTTGGTCATTTTACAAAGAAGACAGGACTCACAGGTTGGAAGTGATTCACAATCACCTACTTCAAGAATTCCTTCTTGAGCTAACCTATTTATCCTGTTCTTATTGATATAACCTAGCCTATAGTGCCAAAGGTAGACTTCTGACACATTATCTATTCTAGAGCATTTACCGAAGGTTTGAACTACATTAACAGATTGTGATAGAAAGTAAATTACATTATTAAGTTATCCAACAAACATTGTAATACCATTCAGAATGATATTGCAAACGTTTTCTTTTATTAAAAATTGATAACCGTTCATGGTCAAAAGGCCTACAGAAATAATATTTAATAAAAAACTTAGACAATAGTGATATTCACTCAGAATTACGTTTCGAGAATTGATTACAAGGTTCATGATTCCTAATGCTAGAACTGGAACTTTGCTTCCATCTCCAATGTTCAGGAATCTCTCGCCTTCATCAAATCTCCTACTGACCTGTAGACCCTGCATCGAATTGCAAATATGATAAGGGCTTCTAGTATCCAATACCCAGGTAGTAGTATCACAAATGAAAAAGTTGCAAGGTGTTATCATATAAGTACTTTGCTTCTTCTTCGGCCTGTTTGGGTCCAGGGAGGCAATGTATAGAGGACAGTTCCTCTTCCAGTGCCCCTGCTTCTTACAAAAGAAGCACTCCGCCTGGCTCTGGTCGGGCTTGCACTTCTTGGTCTGACCCTGTGCAGACGTCCCAGCATGCAGCTGCACCTTCTTATTCTTCTTCTTCTTGTTTTTCTTCTTCCCTTTCTTAAAGGGTCGACGACCAGAAGAAGACCCTCCCACAACATTCACCGACTCCTTATAGAGCTGGTGATCCTTCTCAAAGTTCTGCAGCAACCCCAACAAGCCGTGGTAGTTCACTGCAGGCTTTGTCATCCGAAAATGAGTAAGAAAGGGGAAGAAGGACTTGGGCAATGAATTAAGGATCGCATCCTTACCGAGCTGCTTGTGCAAGGGAAAGCCCAGTTTACTTAGGCACTCAATCATTTCGATCATGTACAGTTCATGATCAGTGACTGAGGCTCCATCCCTCATTCGAGCATTAAAAATGGCACAACTAGTTTTGTGCCTTTCAACATCGTCAGACGTGCCAAAGGAGTCGTTCAACATTTGAAGCATCTCCTGGGACTGGGCATTCTCGAACCTGTGGCTGAACTCATCATTCATTGCCGCCAGCATAATGCATCGAATGGTGGTGCGATCGTTAAGCCACTTCTGGTAAGTGTCTCGGATCATTCCTCGAGCGTTCGGGGCTGGCTCCTCAGGTGCAGGATCCGTTACTACATAAAAGATCCGCTCATGCTCAAGGATGATTTTTAATTTTCGATACCAGCTATCAAAATTAGGTCCCATGAGCTTGTCATTATCTAATAATGATCGGAGGGACAGGGTAATGGCCATAGCTGCATAAAAGAAAATCAGACCTCTATTAGTACATAAATTATAAATACTAAAGACTTGGACTTTAGTCTAAAGTTTCTCCCAGTATTTTTATGAACTGGTAGCCTCAACCTCCAATTCGAGGAATTACTTTAATTCCTTAGTGGGTACTAGAATCCACACAGACTACACACGAGCCCAACTTTGGTTGGTCAACCCATGTGCATCTATGGGTAGGTTCATAACCAGTTGTTTCTCTAAACAACTTCTAGTAATTGATTTTGCCCCAGAACCTAATCAGTAAGCTTTGGCCTCTACTAAAAAGATCTGGTTAGGTCCAACCATTAACATGATTTGATTTGGTGAATCGGACCAATAAATGATCAGGCCCGACTTTGGCCGGCCAACCTGATCACCATCAGAAAGACTCAAACCAAATTATCATATTATGAATGATAATTCCATTAGTCAATAAGCACCAGGCCTTTGGGCCTCCAATGATTATTAAACTAATGGACTCATTATCACTCACTTAATGGGAGGCTATGACTTAGTTATCAATATAACTTAATTATTTTTAGGGACCCAATAATTTTTGAGGATTTTATTAAAGGATAGATGAGAAAAAAATATCCAGTCAATTTTAATCCTCCCACTGACTTCACCAAGTCAGATTAAAAAGGATTTACTTAAAGCTGGCATTAGGAGCACCTAAATCAGTCAAACTAATTTACCTAATGACATGGGTGAGCCCTAATCACCAAGTGATCTAATCAAAATCTAATTCACCAGGTTGGCCAGGTAAGTGAGATCAGTGGTGGGGATAAGCCATTAACTCGTCAGAGATCAAATCACTGCGAGTAGCTCCCGCTTAAAAACCACTGGTCAAACTGCCAAACTTACCTTAGACACCAACCAGTTCATTAATTTTAATTGATCAACTTAGTAAATTAGGTTCCACCGTGTAGCCATGAATTAAGTCCATCTTGGTCTAGTTAAATATATGGACCCATTCAACTACAACTATTGGAGTTGAGTCTAGAGTATCCTTGACCTAATCTAATTCAACTTTTGATTAGATTTGATCAATTACTCTAATTTAGTCTATTTCTTTAAGCTAACCTTAGGTCTAATCCAATTATGGATCTAATCCATCTAACCCATTGACCCACAAGTTTATACAATTGTCTCAGGTCTTAATTCACAATCCTAGACCTACTAGACAACACTTAATTCTTTTAATTAAGTATTTGGGCTGATGGGTCAGGGTTTGGCATTTCGAAAATAATTTTCAAATTTGAAAGATTTTATTTTTTGTTCACCAAATATGTTGACTCATTTTACAAATAGATCAGTAAATTTCATAAATACCAATCCTATTGCTAATTACATAACAGAAAATAACTCAATCAAAATAAATCATGAATATTCCTTTAGATCTAATCTAATACATTCATGATAAATTTCACAATTGAATATTTACATTTAATTCTTTTCGCTGCTTCATCTGCATGAAAATAATTACAGCGGTACCCCTACCGCCATAGGAGACCCCATCGAATGGGAGGAGAAGGCCTTTAAACCCTACTTTTCTCCTATGATCGGACGGTCATGGCAACCAACCCAATTCGATTACTTGCTACTTGGATCAAGTATATCTAAATATACCAATTTTAAAATTTAAATTTTAAATTTTAAATTTTAAATTTCAAATTTTGAATTTTAAATTTCAAACAAATTTTAAATTTCAAATTTTAAATTTTTGAATTTCAAATTTTGAATTTCAAATTTTAAATTTTGAATTTCAAATTTCAAACAAATTTTAAATTTCAAAATTCAAATTTTAAATTTTGAATTTCAAATTTTTGAATTTTAAATTTTGAACAACTTTCAAAATTCAAATTTTAAATTTTAAATTTTAAATTTTAAATTTAAACTTTTAGATTACAACTTAATCTATACATGCAAATATATATATCATATCTAAGAACCCGCTCTGATACCATTTGTGGAAAAAATTCAGTGCAGGGGTAAAATGAGAATTTTAAATTTTTTTCAAAATTATAATTTTACAGTAAAAAAATATTAATTAATCTAATTAATTAATACAAATTTATCCTACACTTGGATCTAAATATGATATATAGCATGCATGCATTTAAATTTAAATTTTAAATTCAAACAGTAAACACTTTACTGTAATGTGTTCAGAACACAATACCTTTGTGCGGGTAGTAGATCGTCGCAATCTGATTACCGTCGGAAGAGTCTGATCGTCGTGACGTAGCCACACAGTGTGTCTGACCTCTGCGGATCATCCACACGAAGCTCCCGATCTGATCGACTCCTCACGAGTGCTAGCTCGTTGTAGAGCCCTTTTGACGGCCGATGCTGATCGAACTCCTTTGATCGATGTCTGTCGATTCTTCGGACACTCTGGATCGTCAACAGACATGCTTGAGAGGATGTTGAAGATTTTTCTAAGATTTTGTGGGCTCACAATACTCGTAGCTCACTTTCTCACTTCCCGAACCCCAGGCTAAAATTCTAGGAAACTCACTGGAAACCTTGCATCCACTTTTCTTTCTTTTCTTTCTTTTTCTCTTGGAAGGATATGGACTTCCTTCTCACGCACAAGACTTCTCACGTCCCAAAATTTTTCTTCAAAAATCTTCTTCTTGCACACCCCACTCTTCTCCTCCTTTTATAACCACGTCAAACGTCTTATCCAAAAGAAAAGATAAAGATGAGTAATTGCACATTTGAATTCAAATTAAAATTTGAATTCAAATGGACACCAACTCGTCCCTTATCCACTAAAGGCGTGAGGCGTGGCTTAAATTGTGCATGGAGTGATTTCATGAGAAATCTTTTCTCATGTAATAAATGAGGCATAAAAAAAGAGATAAGGTGCAAAGATTGATTGCCCATTCAAATTCAAACTTTATTTTGAATTTGAATGGCCAACCAATCATCCTTATCCATTCAAATGGCACATTAAAGTGGGGCATGGAGAGGGCTTGGCATGAGGAAATAATTCATGAGAAGTTCCTTCTCATGAATTCAAATGGGTGCAATGGAAGTGAGGTGGCGTATGGAGATTGGGTCAAAGTGGTTTAATTATTTAAACCAACCTAATTGAACCAAATAATTTAGATCCAATTAGACTAATTTAAATCCAACTAAATTAGGCTTAATTAGGCTCAATAAAATCCTAATCAAATCAGAAATTGACTAAGCCCAACTCCTGATCAAATCAAGGACCAAACCATCTTGACGATTAGGTCAACTCTTAACCTAATCGGGTCAAACCCAACTGAATCCAATTCAATTGGACTTGATCCAAAAATAATTACTCAATCAAATTGAGTTAATTAGTGATCAAATCACTAACTAAATCTCTCATAAATACTGAGTCCAAATCCGATGGGCAATCGGACATCAGAATTCATCGATATGTAACCCTGATCGAAAAGTCCCAACCAGTGGTACTCTTGACCCCGGTACCCATAATGTGTGGAACTCATGATCAAAGAATCCTGATTCTTGATCACTGAGTCCCAAACATGTAGGATTCTACATCAGCCATCAGATCAGATAGGAACCTCTAATGTGTGTGACCCTACAGGTTCGAACCTAAGCCGGTAGCACAGAAACCAATTCCTGTACTAATCGAAGTGACCATCTAGCAATGGTACCCGATGTCCAGATAGGTCAAAGAGTCACAATCGCAGCACTCAGAACCTACATGAATATGGTTACTGTATAATTCATTCTTTTGACCCCTATGTTTAGGATGACTCAGGGTTAAACTGTCAACCCTGATCAGATCATCCGAATCGTGCTCAACTCAAACAGTCCTATGACTCCTCACAAGGACTACCCTGACCAAGATTTTGCTAAATTGAAATACGACTGTACACAGCTCCTAAACTGGAGTGGTCAATCCCATCTTGATACACGTACCGACAAGTCAAGTACTTGACTACACCCAGCAGCCTTCCGTCACTGAATTAGAAATTCAGGTAATCAAGTGCCTAAGTGCAGTGAGTTGCTTGCAAGTCACCATGGTGGTCTCAGGTCAGAGGGATATTTATACCCATATTCTATCTGAACAAATCTTGACAGGAGAAATAGCTCCAGAGTCGGTCACATTCAGTGCAAATATACCCTTACATCTCACCTGTATGCCATACCAGTGTCTCCACACTCATTGGTTAAGAGGACAACCAACCTATATGGCACACAACGACCTATGCTTGATAAACGTTGTCGTCCTTGGTAACAACGTATCATTTGGTCACGAACAGATTTAAGGACTAAACGACAAATCCTCCTTTGTCGAGTCTAAATAGTCCTAAGGACTTCACCACAACATAGGAGTTCATTAGAAGATGAAACATTTTGTGATGAAAAATGTCATAATAATTTTTATTAATTCATAATTCATGTACATATACAAAAATGAGCACAACCGTCAACAGGCTGACGATTGACTTTGGGACACTATTCCCAACACCGCCTTGGAGGAGGAAAGAAAGAAGGCAGAGGCCGAGGTCTCCGAGCTGAAGGCACAGATCCCGACCCTGGTCTCGGAGGCAATGGTCCGAGCAGTGGAGGAGTTCAAGACCTCCTCTGAGATGAGGGATCTGAAGGTCCAGTTCGGTCAGGCCGCCTTCATCAAGGGCTTCGAGCTCTGCCAGGAGAAGCTGGTTGGAAAGTTTTTCAAAGTAGACCTCGGCTTCCTGGATGAGGCATCCGACGATGAAGCTAGACCTTCTGAAGCCGTTGCCGATCCTCCTTCAGTCGGGACTAATTCGACTGCCGCGGCTGCCGCGACCGACCTTCCAGGGGTGCCGAGCTCCTCCACTTCTACCCCAGAGGTCCGAAACTTCTAATTTTGTATTTTTTCCCTTTGTTGTGATTTTTTCTCGTTCTCTTGTACTTAAGAACTATTTAATCAATGAAATCGGATTCTTCTTTACAGAGAGCTCCTTTTTCTTACTCTGCATCCTTTTTCTTCTCTTTTATTTTCTTGCACTAATTTGCGTTGTGACGCTCTTGTCTCCCAACAACAGTGCCCTACCGAAGCTCTTCCCCTGCTGCAGGGGATCCCTTTGAAGTCGATGATCCGAGATCTCAGAAAGGAAGTTCATCACTTAACTAAGAAATCAAAGAAGATGGATGACGAACTTCACAGGCTGAGGAAGAGCCATTCGGAGGCCACCGTAGAGGTTACTCACCTTCGGGACCTCTACAAAAAGGACTTCATGGACTACACCCGGAAGAAGGCCGACTTCGTGAAGGAGCTTGAGGAACTCCAGAAATGCGCCAGCAACCAATCTTGGACTCAGGCTTCCAAAATCAGCTCCCTCGAGGTTGAGTTGGCGACCGCACAGGAAAAGATCGGCCAATTGGAAGGGAGCTCATCCTGGCTTACAACTCAAGCCGACCACGACCGGGACTGGTTGAAAAAACTCTCTAACCTTCAGAAGCAGCTACAGGACGTCGAGATGAACTACAATGCCTACCGAGTCGGCTGGTGCGGACAAATAGATGACTATCGAAGGAGGCTCAAGATGGCGACCGATGAGGTTGCCCACCTTCAGAGGCAGTTGTTCAAGAGAGCCCAGGCCATTTCGGTTCAAGGCTCCGACGAGCTCCGCTCCTTAAGGGGGACCATGGAAGAACTGTCCATGGCCCTTAGGCAGAAGAAGGTCGAACTGTAGCGGCTGAAAATTCAGCTGGCCTATGAGCAGCAGGCGGTCAAGGATGCCGAGGCGGAGTCCGAAGTTCTTAGGAAAAGGCTTCGGGAGTCGGAGGGTAAAAGCCGGCGGTTCCACCAAATGTATCGAGAGATGCTGTTAAGAAAGAAGGAACTGGAAGAAGAGGTTGAAAACTTAAAGCAATCCCTGATAATGGCTGGAACCGAGAGTTCGAAGTCGAAAGAAGCCGAGCTTCTTTAGAGCTTTTTTTTTCTTATCTTCTGTTCCATGTATTCTTTTCTTTTTTTATCATTTTTTTCTCTTTTTTTTTTTTTGGCCTTCCAAGGCTTTGTAATGCATACTTTACTAACGAAATAGAAAGCAATTTTCTCATTACCTTGTCTATTCTTACTTTGAGTTGTTGTTTACCGAGCTTCTCTTGTCTTTTGTCCTGTTCGATGTCGACGTTGTTTGAAGGTTCCTGATCATCGCCTTGTTGATTAGCCCTTTTTGTTCATGATCGAAGGTCTTTTCGAGATCATTCAAGTTTGACGTTTTCTCTCGATGTTCGAGCTTGGGGTCCGAACTTCTCGTTACTTTAAAAAAGTCTATTTTCTCCTGCTAGTGTAGGATTTTCCCTTAGAGACTAAGGATTTTGATAAGAGTTTCCTTCTTCGTTGAGACGAGGTCCCTTGTGTCTTAGATACAGTTCGTCTTTCCCTTATCTCTGGTGTAGCTCGTCGCTTTTCCTTTTTCTCTCTCCCTTTCTTTTTTTATGTTTGGGTAAGGATTTTTCCTCTGCTCCTAATGGGATTGTAGGGGTGTAGAAGAGCCGCTGAGGGACTTTTCCCCTCATCCAGTCTTAAACGACCAGATCTTCATTTGTGTCAGGATGAGGTTCTCCTCCTATTTCTGACACAATCAATTTCAGCTCATGTTAGGATGAGATTTTTCTCCTATTCCTAACAAGACTGCAGGGGCACATAAGGGCCGTTGCAAGGGCCTCTCCCCCCATCCGGTCTCTGAATAACCAGGCTTTCGACCTTGCTCATGTTAGGATGAGGTTCTCCTCCTATTCCTAACATGACTATGGGGGCGCATAAGGGCCGTTGCAAGGGCCTTTCCCCCCATCCAATTTTTAAATAATCGGACCTTCGACCTTGCTCATGTTAGGACGAGGTTCTCCTCCTGTTTCTAACATGGCTGTGGGGGTGTATAAGGGCCGTTGCAAAGGCCTCTCCCCCCATCCGTCTCTAAATAATCGGGCCTTCGATCTTGCTCATGTTAGGATGAGGTTCTCCTCCTGTTCCTAACATGACTGTGGGGGCGCATAAAGGTCGTTGCAAGGGCCTCTCTCCCCATCCAGTCTTTAAATAATCAGGCCTTCGACTTTGCTCATGTTAGGACGAGGTTCTCCTCCTGTTTCTAACATGACTGTGGGGGCGCATAAGGACCGTTGCAAGGGCCTCTCCCCCCATCCGGTCTCTAAATAATCGGATCTTCGTTTGTGTCGGGATGAGGTTCTCCTCTTGTTCCTGACACGCTTAATTTCGATTGTCTGAAGGAGCTATTCCCTGTCGTTATAAGCTCATGCCAAAAGAAAAGATATGTGAATATGAAACTTTTATTTAAGGCAAAGTTATCGGTAATACATTCGTAAATTTTTCGAATTTCAGGATCGCGGGAGGTCTGCTCCTCCGGGCTCTTTTAGATAGTATGTCCCGAGCCGGACTACCTCCTTGACTTCATACGGACCTTCCCAGTTCGGGGCAAGTTTCTCTTGGTTCTGAGGTTGTGAAACAGTAGCTCGCTGAAGTACTAAGTCTCCCACTATGAAGACTTTGCTCTTGACCCGGGAGTTGTAGTAGCGGGCTGCTTTCTGCTTGTAGGCTGCCATCCGAACTTTAGCTGTCTCCCACTTTTTCTCTAACAAGTCGAGGTTGGCCTTGAGATCCTGTGAGTTGCGCTGCTCGTCGAATGCCACAACTCACGCCGACAGAAGCTTGAGTTCGATCGGGATCACGACTTCTGTTCTGAAGGCTAAGGCAAAGGGGGTCTCCCCTGTGGACAGTCTTTGGGTAGTTCGGTATGCCCATAATACATGATAAAGCTCATCTGCCCAAGTTTTCTTTATTTTTTCGAGTCTCGCCTTGATTCCTTGCAACAGAGTCCTGTTAGTCACCTTGGCTTCGCCGTTTGCCTGTGGATGGGCTACTGACGTGAAGTTATGGGAGATGTTTAAGTCCTCACAAAATTCAGCAAACCTTGCTCCAGTAAATTATCGCCTATTATCAGTAATGAGAGTTTTGGGTAAGCCAAACCTACAGACGATTGACTTTCAGACGAAGTCCTGCACTTTAGCTTCTGTGATTTTCGCCAAAGGTTCAGCTTTGATCCACTTGGTAAAGTAGTCAATTGCCACCAGGAGGAACTTCCACTGTCCAGATGCCATGGGAAAAGGTCTAAGGATATCCATCCCCCATTGTGCGAACAGCCATGGGGCACTCAAGGGTGTAAGTTCGGAGGCGGGCTATCTTTGGATATTCGCATATCTCTGACACCGATCACACTTTCTGACATATTCAATGAAATCGTGGTACATTGTAGGCCAGTAATAACCTTTTCGGAGTAGTTTGTGGAATAAAGATCTGGCCCCCAGATGACTTCCGTAGACTCCTTCATGTACCTCCCACAAGGCAAAGTCAGCTTCAGAAGGTCAGAGATATTTCAAGAGGGACAAAGAGTACGATCTCTTGTACAGCTTGCCTTCGTAAAGGATATATCGAGAGACTTGGTTCCTAAGCTTTCGAGCTTCTTTTGCATCATGAGGAAGAACCCTGTCTTTGAGGTATGCAACCAGCGGGTCAATCCAGCTGGGTTCATGGCTGATCTCCATTACAAGCTGCGGTTCTTCCGTACTTGGACACTTCAGAACTTCAAAGAAGACTTCCTTGGGCAGTTCAGCTGGAGCCAGTGTAGCCAACTTGAAGAAAAGGTCGGCCCTGATATTTTCTGCTCTTGAAATCTGCTTGATGTCAAAGCTGCCGAAGGCAGGGATGATCTCTTTTACCTTTTCGAGATACTTGGCCATACTATCTTCCCGAGCTTCATAGTTTTCGCTGACTTGTCCCACCACCAATTGGGAGTCACTGTAGACTTGGAGTCGATCTACTTTTAACTTTTTGGCGATCCTCAGTCCTGCAATCAGAGCTTCATATTCTACTCCATTATTTGTCGCAGAAAATTTGAAGCGCAGCGCGTACTCCACGATAATTCCTTCCGGATTGATCAAGATCAGGCCCGCACCCACGCCTGACATGTTGGAGGAACCGTCCATGTAGAGGGCCCAAAAACCATCAAGGAGATCTGTTCTTTTTTCAGGGGAGTTCGGCTGGAGCCCTAGGTTGTCAGTTTTACCTCGCTCAAGTTCGGCTTCTTCTGGGATAGTGCATTCCACTATGAAGTCTGCTAATATCTGGGCTTTTATCACCAGTCGAGGTCGATAATTGATGTCGAATTTTGTGAACTCGACTGTCCATTTTGCTATCCTTCTGGAAGCATCTGCTCGATGCAGAACTGCCTTAATC
The DNA here is from genome assembly GCF_000442705.2 of Elaeis guineensis. NCBI lineage: Eukaryota > Viridiplantae > Streptophyta > Magnoliopsida > Arecales > Arecaceae > Elaeis > Elaeis guineensis. The sequence goes on from NC_025998.2 coordinate 37,142,281, forward strand.
GGCTGGTCGGTGAGCAGTATTATGGTATACCCTTGAAAGTAAGGTCGGAGCCTTCGAGCTGCAATCAACAAGACGTAAGTTAGTTTCTCTAACTTAGTATACTTGATTTCGACATCTCTCAATACTCGACTTATGTAGTAGATCGGCTGTTGAATTTTTGCTTCTTCCTTAACCAGAACTGCTGCGAGAGCCACAGGGGAGACCGTCAAGTATAAGAATAGCTCCTCTCCGGGTTCGGGCTTTGCCAATAGCGGAGGTGAGCCGAGGTAGTTCTTCAATTCTTTGAACGCCTGATAACATTCAGTGGTCCAACAGAAGTTCTTCGGCTGCTTGAGAGTCTGAAAGAAAGGTAGGCACCATTTGGCCGACTTTGAGACGAAGTGATTCAGAGCTGCTACTCTCCCAGTAAGGCACTGAACTTTCTTTATTGTCTTCGAGGCGGTCATTTCCTGGATGGCACGAATTTTTTTTAGATTTGCTTCAATGCCACACCCCGATACCATAAAATCCAAAATTTCTCTAAGGTTACTCCAAAAGCACACTTGGTTGGGTTCAGCTTCATCTTGTATTTTTAGAGGGCACTGAAGGTCTCCTCAAGGTCAGCGATGTGGTTCATTGAAGATTTACTTTTTACAAGCATATCGTCCACGTAGACCTCCATGTTGCGGCCGATCTGCTCTTTGAAGATCTTATTCACCAACCGTTGACAGGTCGCCCCTGCATTTTTGAGGTCAAAAGGCATGATCCTGTAACAATAAAGACCACGATTAGTAATAAAAGCAATTTTTTCTTCATCCTCTGGTGTCATCTTGATTTGATTGTAGCCGAAAAATGCATCCATGAAAGTGCGAAGCTCATGGCCCGAGGTTGCATCCACTAATTGACCAATTCTGGGCAGAGGGCAACTGTCCTTCGAGCAGGCTTTGTTCAGCTTTTTGAAGTCTATACACATCCTCCACTTGCCGTTCGCCTTCTTGACGAGAACCACATTGGAGACCCAGTTTGGGTAGTTGACTTCTCTGATGAACCCGGCTTTCAAGAGTTTATCAACTTCCTCAGCTATTGCTTTCTACCTTTTGGTGCATGACCTTAGATTTTTTCCTTCATCGATCGATGTTTGGGATCAACAGCTAGACGGTGTTCCATGACTTTCGCATCAATCCCCGGCATGTCCGTCGGAACCCAAGCGAAAACATCCGCATTCTTTTGTAGAAAATTGATGAGCCGTGTCCGTACCTCTTCTCCTAGGTTGGAGCCGATCTTCACCATATGCTTCTCATTCCCATCGTTCAAAGGAATTGAGACAAGACTTCAATTGGCTCACCCCGTTCTTTAGCAAGGTCATCGCGAGTGTCTAATCCATCAACCGGACAGGGGTCAGACTGACCATTTCTTTGTAGGGCTATGTTATAGCAGTGTCTTGCCAGGACTTGATCTCCTCTAACCTCTCCGACCCCTTGGCTAGTAGAAAATTTCAATTTCAAATGGTAGGTCGATACCATAGCTTGGAGGGCGTTGAGGCCAGGTCGACCGAATATTGCGTTGTAGGTAGACGGCGCCCTTACTACCAGAAAATCCACTTGCATCCTAGATTGTTTTGGATACCGACCTGCAACTATGGTCAAAGTTATTACTCCTTCCACTGACACAGCATCGCCAGTAAACCCTACCAACGAAAAATTATCGGCCCTAATCGACCATCCGGAATGGATATTTTTGAGAATACATCGTAAAATAAAATATCGCAGAGCTTCCACTATCAACAAGAATGTGGCGTACATCATAGTCAGCAACGTTTAAAGAAACTACAACCGCATCATTATGGGAGAATTGAATCTCCCGAGCATCTTCTTCAGTAAAAATTATAGATTCTTCAATCCTCTGCCGCTTGGACGGTCCAGTCGATCCATTAGCTGCTCCCCGTCGGGATCCTCCAGAGATGGTGTTGATGATCCCGATTGGAGGCCGATCTCCAAGCTGTTCTTCCCTCCTTGGTGGCTCTGATTGTGGTAGGGCCCTCGGCCGATCTTTCCTACCCTCAGGCCGGCGTCGGATGAATCTGTTGAGCCGACCTCGTCTGATGAGCTCCTCGATCTCGTCTCGAAGCTGAAAATACTCCTCTATGTCATGGCCGTGGTCACGATGATAGAGGCAGAACTTGTTAAGGTTGCGCTTCCCGGGGTGTGTGCGCATCCTTTCCAGCCTTGGCAGCTGCTCCCTGACCTCCATCAGCACTTGGGCTTTTGGAGCATTAAGAGGGATGTAGCTGTGGAATCTTCCTGGGGAGAGCTCCGTCGAACTCTGCGGTCTGGGCTCCTCTGCCTACGAGCCCGGGGAGGAGTCCAGACACGCTTGTGTCCGAGAGGAGTTCGAGAATGTGGTCGAGTGAAAGCTTCACTCAGCCCTTTTTCAGCTGCGGGCTTGCTGGAGTCACCTGCCTGCCGCTCCTTCGCGGCCTCCTCGTCCTTCAGCTTGAAGGCTTCCTCTGCTCGGGCATATCCTTCGGCCCGAGCCAGCAAATCAGTGAAGTCCTTGGGATACTTCTTTTCCAGGAAAAACAGAAGATCATTCTTTTGAAGACTGCTCTTCAGGGCGGCCATTGTAACTGATTGATCCAAGTTCTGGACCTCCAATGCAATAGCATTAAAATGGTTGACATAAGTTCGGATGGATTCTCCCTCCTTTTGCTTGATGTTGATGAGGGACTCCGAACCTCTCCGAGGACGCCGACTACTAACAAATGAGCCGCAAACTGATGGCTCATTTGATCAAAGGAGAAGATGGTACCTGACTTTAGTGTCGAGTACCAATTTCTTGCTGCTCCCTTTAAGGTAGATGGGAAAGCTCGGCATAGGATGGCGTCTGGCGCACCATAGAGCAGCATCATTGTCCGGAAGGCTTCCAGGTGGTCAACCAGATCCGAGGTTCCATCGTAGCTCTCAAATTGAAGGAGCTTGAAGTTCGACAGGATCGGTTCCTGCATAATCATTTGAGAAAAAGGAGGGTTAGTACAGATATCCACACCGTAAGCAGGGAAAGCATGGCGGAGCTCTTCGATCCGCCGGTTCATCTCTTGAAACCTTTGATCCAGAAGATCTTCTCGATCGCGAGTCTCGAGGGTCTTCTAACAGAACGGAGGTAGGGACCCTCCGGAGGTGGAATCATGATCAGACGGAGGGCTCTCCGCCCTCTGCTTCTCCTTTTCGGAGAAGACAGGGCGACTGGCCCAAGTGGCCCGCCCGATCGTCGGATTCTGAAACTTCGGTGATGCTCTTTTCAGCCGCACAGATGCCTGCGACTGCTGCTGCTGCTGCATGGCCTACACCACTTCAGTGAGGCCCCTGACCTGCTGAACCAACAGGTCGAACTGCTCCATGTCGACTGCCATTGTCGGAGGAGGAGGAGCCTGAAAAATTGGAGACGAGGCCGGAGCTTGCGGATCTCCCTGAGATCTGGCCACGGAGGTCATAGATCGCCTGGTGGATGCCTTTTGGGGAGGCATCGGTGGGGATCTGGCAGGAGAAAAGAAGAAGATGTCGAAGAAGATGACCGAAGACAGTCCCGTTGAGTACTCCTTTAAGAACAAGGGTCCTGCGAAGACACAACCCTTTCTCTAGCGTCAATTCTGTCGGTGCAGAATTTTACCGACGTCAGAGAAGCTGGAGTCGAGGGGATTGCGGTCATCGTCGGGACCTGCAAGGAAAGTCTAAACCGGAGTTGGGGGTGCTCCGGCAAGACCCTCCGACACTCAAGTCAGTACTCTGCTTCAACAGAAATGGAGCACTCGAATGAGATTTTAGCAGAGTTTCGAGATAGAATTTAGAGCTTAGAGGAGAACGTATCTAGGGGGTCTCTTTTATAGATGGGAGAGCGTAACCGCTTGACAGCAACGTTTGTAACTGCCTGATAGTAGGCCGTTCAGGGCCACGTAGAGTTTGTTACGGAGAGTGGAATGGTATCCGTTGTCGTGACTTACTAAAGAGTGGTGGGGCCACATGGAGTCTATTACGAAGAGTGGAATGGTGTCCATTGTCGTGACTTGCCAGAGAGTGGTGGGGCCATGTGGAGTCTGTTATAGAGAGTGAGGTAGTGTCCATTATCGCGACTTGCCAGAGAGCTCGGGCCAGATGGCTGAAGCTCGGTTGGGACGTCTGGTGGAGCAGAATAGCTCTCTATCTCAGCAATTTAAGAGAAGCTCAGATGTTTTCGAGGTTGCTGACGGATCAACTGTTGTTGGGTGCCTTAGGTGCTGAAACTACAGGCAGGAGTCATCTGCTGTAGAAGCTCGGACAGAAATTTTCTGTTGGAGAAGTCTGGCAGGAGTCCGATCGCTAGAGAAGTCCATCTGAAATTTGTCTGATGTAGAAGCTTGTCTGAAGACTGTCCGCTGGAGAGGTCCAATTTCATGAGGAATCCAGTAGAAGGTCGACCAATAGTGGAGTTCAAAAGGTATTATGGAAGTTCGTCTGCTGAAGGAGTCTTGATGACACTGTGCAAGGTCGACCGCTGGAGGAGTCTGGAATCCAATTCTATTGTAGAAGTTCGAATGGAGTCCGATTCTTGTAGGAGTCCGAAAGGAGGCCGTTTACTGTAGAAGCTCGGACGAAGATCGATTGCCGTGGAAGCTCGGATGGAGACTTTTTATTATAGAAGCTCGGATGAAGTCCGCTTGCAATAGAAGTTCAGAGTAGAGATCCGGCTGGTGGAGCCCGTCTGTTGTAGAAGTTCGTCCGGGATCCATCCGCTGTAGAAGTTCGGATGGAGTCCGGCTCTTGTAGGAGCTCGGATGAAATCTGGAAGGCGATCGACCACCATAAAAATTTGGATGGAGTCTGGTTACTGTAGAAGTCCTGCTGCTGGAGAAGCTCGAACATTGACGAAGTCCGAAAGTAGTTCGGAGTAAAGTCGGTCGTAGTAGGAAGAAGTCTGGAAAGGATTCGAAGAGTAGTCGATCACTGTAGAAAATCGGCTGATAATAAAGCTTAGAGAGTATTTGGAGTAGTTCGGTAGACGACTGAAGGAGCTCATTATCGGAGAAGTCCAGATGGCACGATAGGAGTTCGTCCGTTGGAGGAATCTGGAGGACACTGTGGAAGGTCGATTGCTGGAGGAGTTCGGATGGTATTGTGGAAGCTCGGACGGTCGGGGGAGTTCAGAAAGACACCGCACAAAGTCTGAAGCCGAAAGAGCCCTGGGAGGGTCAGCCTCTTACGAACTTCGGCTGGGGTTATTTTATACCCAACAGTACTATTCCCTTACCAGCAAATATCATTAGCTTGCCAGTTCAATGAATGAAAATACCCCTTGCTTAAATAGATGGTTTGAAATGGACTACGGAAGATCTTTCAGTGGCACTTGAGGAGAGCGACGGCAGGCTTGATGGAGGAAGCATGAGCCTTGGCGAGGGCAGTGTTGAAGGCCTCATAGGCTAGATTGGTAGAAGAGGATATGAAGGAGAAGAGGATGAGGAGGAAGTGGAGGAAAAGAGGATGATAAAGAAGGGAAGGAGAGAAAAGAAGGGGTTGCCAATGAGAGAAGCAGAGGTGGAGGGAGCCACCGTAGAGAGGGAAGGTGGGATCACAATGGATGTCGAAGGAGGTGAGGTGGTAGAGGCAGGTATTGCAAAGGTAGGAGGCAAGGTCAACAACACTAGGAGAGCAGAAGCAAGCATCCTAAAAGATGTAGCAATGATTGTCAATGGCCTGGAGGAGGATGGGGGTTAAGGGGCGGTGGGGAAAGTGGAGGTTGATGTTGGAGGTGGGGGAGGAAAGAGGGAGCCAAAGGCAAACAAGTGGGGTGACGATGGAGCTGCAGAGGTTGGAGAGGGAATGGAGGTCGTGGAAGGACTAAAGGATCGAGAGGAGGTAGTGGGGGGAGGAGATGTGGATGAAGGTCGGTAGAGATGAGTGGCAAGGAGGTGGAAGAGGGCATGAGTGGCGCAGCCGATGAAAGAAGGGGGGAGGAGAGGGAGTGGGCACAAATTGGACAGGAGAGATGGGAGAGGGCAAGGTCATGGTCAATAGAGAGGGGAGCGGTCAGAGCTCGTTGAGAAGTTTCAAAAAGAAGGTAAGAGAGGTTGTAGAGAGAGCTCCACCAAGCATCGTAGGCATGAGGTGTATAGACCAGATGTGGTTCGAGTTCAGAAGAAAGAAGATGGTGGCAGTGGAGGAAGAGAAAAATTGGCAGGGGTGAGGGGGGAGGAGGAGAAGAGGATGAACTTGCATCATCCCCATCTTCAAAGTAGGACAAGCGGTCACGACGGTGTTTGTGGCTGCTATGGAGGGAGGAGGCATAGCAGAGGACAGAGGTGATGGTGAAGAGGGGGGGCTAAGGAGGAGGTGATGGTGGCAATTGCAGAAGAGAGAGGAAGAGAGCAGTCAAAGAGGAGGAGGCGATGGTGATGATGACTACCAAACTGTAACAACATTAGCAACTGATGCTAAGGACAATTTGGTCTATATGATATCATTCTATTAATAGAGTTAAATAGCAGGATCATTTTATAATATTTTAAAAATTTGAAAGACTAATTTGATACTTTTTAAGATAGAAGGGGTATAAATGAAAATAGATTAAAATTGAGGGGTGTTTTTGTAATTTTTCTACTTCAAACGATAGGATGAGAGACCTACTTATAAGTATCTAGGTCTTAATTTGTGAAAATGCATCAATAAAAATTTGGATATAAACCCTTTGATTGCTAGAAAGGGGGACACGACAACCGGAATAAGCCCTTGTCCATTATCGTTAGGCATTCGACCGTTGTACCATTGGCATAAGATATTCCAGGTACCATTATCCGTGACATCTATGCATTAACAGTTGAAACTAGAGTAATCTGCTTCTGCAATCAGGAAATTTCCAGTGTCTTTGATTGGATTAATGAAAGCTTATCATTTGAATTAATCATAACGCACAGTTAAGGGGTCCATATTAACCAAACACCAAGCACTTCCAATTTGGTTCGTGTGATCGATGCCATGCAAGTTCAATCCATTAGGGACAGGCTTCGTAGAGCCCAAGCCCTTCCAATTAATGCGTCCCAAGTGTGAGGGGAGGTGACAGCAATGGAGCCTTCGCGAAGAATTTTTTACAACCGTATCAGTAATTGACACCTAGAAAAAAAATTTTAAAAAAATTCTTACTTCCAAGTTAATTTTTTTATTAACGCATACCGAAATTTACCGTTTAGATATTGAGTCCGTACCGGTTCGATCCTGTTACCACGAAGTTCCGGTGAGATGTTTGGTGTGGTGCCGAACAAGCGTGCCTTCCTCCCAAATGAGAGAAATTTGTAAAAAAAAATCTGCTTATCGAAATTTATCCGTGTGAAAATCTTTTAATATTTAAATCAATTAAATTTAAAAAATAAAAAAATAAATCATAAAAATAAAAATTTAATATATCAAAAAAAAAATTTTTAAATCTCCTTCTTACCTCTTTTTATATGAGGATGAAGTCTGTCATTGCCATATAACTTTTATCTCTTGAGACGTAGAAACATGAAAGTTATCGAATTCAAGTGGGTGTAGTGAACAGTTATTTTGATCAACGATCTTTTGGTTATAGTTAATACCTTTGTCGGCATTGTAATCATTTTTCGATCTCTAATCTTTGGGGTCAAGTATGACGATTCTTCCACAAATATTCGACCCTTAGCCGGGCAGCATAATCGATTCAATACCAACATTCTCATCGATCTATGAATAGTTGCATCGTAGGATAGATATCGTCGATGATGAGCATCATCGGTGGTTTGATATAATTGGTAGAAATCCAAAAAAATTTTGACACGATAGGTAAATGCCGATTCTTCTCCGAGCAAGACTCTTGGACATCTTTGGAGATTATGATTTCGACTATTTGCCCCAACACATTCTATTACAGTATCAATGTATAATACAATACTAGATGGTAAGACAAATCCATTATCGAAACGATACGGGACTATATATCGATTTTATATCAATTGTATCTGTATAGTATAGTATGATACATATGGTAGACTATGGCAATCAATACCACTAACCCTGATGTACAATATAAAAATAAAAAAAAATAATTTTTCGTAATAGACATTGAAAAGTCACTACAGTCTTATGAAAGAAACACCACCTGCATCTGCTTTTATCAAAGAACCAAGATGGTTGGGAAAACCATTCCAAGCCGCTTCTGAACACTCTATACTTGCATGATTGGCTGGAAGATCTGCTGCATTGCTGCTTCCTGCATAATATAGCAACAAGAAAAATTTGAAGGAGTGGCACATAGAGTTCTAATTTTTTTAGCAGATGGTGAAAGGATTCGTTGCCATTAATCCAAGCCACCAGTCTGAGAGTCTCTCTCTAATGCAGAGCCATCGGTCTGAAAATGTCTTATTGCTAATCTCAAACAATACCAAACCACCATTAACTCCACTATTGGAATTGACTTCGTTGAGATAGGAATTAATGTGGCTATGAGCGCTTGGCCACGTTCATCTATTATCACAAAGCCTGCACCTGGGCAAACTAAACCATCAAAATTAATTTTAATATAACCTATCTGTGGGGGCGACCAAGAGACAAGAATCTGCTAAGGTTGATTCGCAAACTCTCACACAATATGACATCACCAGATTCCAACCTTTCAACATTGCTCCCTTCAAGTATCTTTAAATAAAAAATAAATTGAAACATAGAAAACCAATATATATATATATATATAGGAATGCATCTGATGATGGGCTTTGGCCTACCACAAAGGGAAGAAAGCAACAACTCACCAATGGTGATAGGTGAAGTACCCAACAAGCAAATGCTTTTGGATAATGGATTGGATTAGACAGATAAAGATGGGGCAGGTGAATATTTTCAATCAAAAAATAAAACTTAAAAATTAAAAAAAAAAAAAAAAAAAAAAAAAAAAAAAAAAAAAAAAAGATGGGGCTAGCGAGCATGGCCAGTGTCATCTTTCCGCTTCTTGGCCAGGGTAACAAAGGGTGGAAAACAGCTTCCAACAAACAAGGGGGTAAAATAGGTTTTTCCTTTTCACTTATTGAAAAAAAGAAAAAAAAGGAGATGGCAATGTTGATGTACCTCTCCCTTGTCTCATTCCCCTTGCCAAAACCTCATAACCAGGATATGCAATCCAATTCCCCGGTGGAAAATGTTAAAGTTTCATGGCAAACTTCCCATTTTGTTTCCCTTGGACAGGATTTAAACCACTTCTTTGTGAAAATTTAACATCTAGTCCCTCGTTTTACTTTAATTTTATGTTTAGTTCTTCCACATTTAGCATTTCATATTTAGTCTCATATTACATATATGGTTAGACCTCTACTGGACACAAAGTTAACCTGTGTTGGGCGGCGAAGCATGGGTTTTTCTATAACTATATACGAAATTTATTATTGCACTAAGAGCCACCCTTACAAAAATCAAAGGATGAGAATATAAATTTTAGTTAAGAAGAAAAATCATGAAATGACATTCAAACAAAAGTTGGAGCTATTTTTATTCTAATCATACATAATCTCTCACCAAAAGAATCATATATAATGACAAATCAAGAACTATGTACAAAATATGTTGGTTAGAATACATTGGTCATGTTAAAGGTTATGCATGAGATTTAATCAATATTGTGAGGATCCGTGTGTATATTTAGTCCCACATCGATCATTTGCTAAGAAGATCTTTGATACTTACACAAAATCAAAGAATGCAAACTCAAATAATATCTTTCGATTAGTTTTTTCAGATAAGATCTTGGATTGTTACAAATGCTATCCAAGTCGATCCAACTCATAGCTCACATGGACCAGAGAACATTGCAGCATGGGTCACCAGCACTAATCATAGGTCAATTATGATATTTATGAATGGGTTTGCATGGATTTGGGCTCTTAGCCTAGTGAAGATGCTAGGACTTAAATGGAAAGAGTATGTGATAATCCATATATGTATTTAGTTCTATATCAATTATTCACTAGGAATATGTTGGGTACTTAGACAGGATTAGAGGGTCCAAATAATGTTGGCTATCTTTTTGAGTCCTAGGTTATATAGATAATTAGTAGGAGATAAAAGATTGATATAGATGATTGGACCAAAAATTTAATGACTTAGCCACTCAGAATTCTTATAGTGGGTTTTAGAAAGGAATGAAGTTTCTATTAGATATATTAATATGATTAAAAAGGCAAACAATAGAGCAGTTACTAATATGAGAACTACTTGAAATAATACTAGTGATTTTCCAATCACAATAAGTTTACACCAAGGATTTGTCCTAAGTCTTTATCTTTTTATTATAATTATGGATGAGTTTATTAGGCATATTTAGGATGTATACTATTTGTGAATGATATAGTCTTAGTTGATAAAATTAAGAATAGAACTAATCACGAGTTAGAATTTTGGAGGAGTACATTAGAATCTAAGATTTTTAGATTAAGTAGGATCAAAATAGAATACATAAAAAACGGTTTTAGAAAAACTAAACATAGATATAAATGTGGAATAATAAAAGTTGAGGATTGTGAAGTTCCTAAAAGTAACTGCTTTTCATATTTAAGATCAATTTATAAGGAGAATGTGGTATGTAGGATTAAAGCAGGTTGGATGCAATAGAGAAATACAACTATGATATTTATTATGATCATAGGATACTTGCTAAGTTGAAGAGAAAACTTTATAAGACATCCACACAAGTAGTTGTGCTTTATCATACAAAATGTTGAATAGCTAAAAAACATGCTCATAAAATAAGCATGATTGAAATGAAAATATTGAGATAAATGTGTGGTAATATAACAAAAGTTAGAAATAAAAAAATAAAATCATTCATAAAAAGATAGAGATAGTATTAATTGAGGATAAGTTGAGAGAACTACGTGATTAGGATATGCACAACATAAACTAGGAGATGCACCTTATAAAGGAATTATTATTTAGAAAGAACGGCGAGGGGAAGGGGTAGACCAACATCCCCATCTGGTGAAATAGTAAAGAAGAACCTAATAAATCAGGATATTTCAAAGAGTACGACTCTCAATCGAGTGAAATAGAATAAAAAGATTCATGTGGATAACCCTAACTAATATGTGATTAAGGTTTAATTGAGTTAAGCTAAATTGTGTTGCAACATGTATAGCAAATCTGGTGGGTATTATGACTTCCCCATCCACCTAATAAGCAATGTCGCAAATAAGATGCTGGAATTGGTGCGACAAATGATATTGATTCTGGATAACTCGTCAAGCTATTGAGATGTTGGAATAGGTGCAACAAATGATATTAAGGATCACAGACTCCTATTACGTTTCTAGTGGACAATAGAACACCTCAACTCTCAAGTGCAGCTAACTTCAAGTTAACAACATTCAATTTCTGTACTGTACCTCGCTAAGTGGGGTTCGCCAGCAAAGTTAGGTAGGCACCAACTAAATTATGCGTGCTCCTAGGGATAAATCAAGTCTCAAGCTTCTATCGATTCATGTCTATTCTTCTTTTAGGTCTATTAACAATTGGTGACAACACTCAACCATTCAACCTGTTTAATTTGTTTAAAACTATTATAAATTAGGCTAGATTATCTATTTAATAAATAGTCAGATTCAGATATGTATATTTAACTTGTTTAATAAATAAATTAGATTTGGATTGACAGATTTTTGATCATACATCCACCTTGATCCATATCTTGTCTGAGCTGGCTCATATAATTTAATTGTTAATCCAACATTGCTGGCTCATAAAGCTTGCATCTTTTTATCACTTTGCTTTATACAACATACCAAATCTATGCAACACAAACAAGTTCATTGGCCATGGTGCCTGAGTTAACACTCATTGATCTCAAATTCTTGGCTTTTAGAGCTCTGGATGACAACCAACTTCCAGTTGACAAAAGGGACAAAATGGAAAAAAGAAAAAGGAGAACTTTAGGAAGAGCCTGGTAGGCCGATCGATGATAGGAATAGTATCTTACCACTTCTTTTGGTGGCAAAACTATCTATCTTATCAGTTAGGTTATTTTTAACTCCTGAGGACAGAGAACTTCTCCATGATTCCCACGAACTCCGAACAAGGAACACAAGAAGTCTAACTTAATTAGGACACCCACTCCATCCCCAAAGCATGTCATAAGCTAAAGCAACAAACTGAAGCAACCTATTAACTGGAACAACTTGCATTTATAAGCCTCTAACATTCCCGATTTGTTTGATTAGAATGACCGAAGGATATCAACACGAGACAAAGGAACAAAAACGATCAACAAGATGGTATTAAGATGGAGATCACATTCAATAAGAAGCTACTTGTATCCTGTTCAGCAATTTACAGGGGATGATACATGATAATATGGATACATAGGGCACGTAGCGACCTGCTGCACTTACTGGAAAAGCTCAAGCATAAACAAGGATTTGTGCTCCTAATCTGATGTACAAATCTTTCGATCACACTAGAAAGCATGTGCTTTAAACTGTCAACTGACAGAACAGCTTCTGGAACAATCAACACTGCCATAGTAAATTTACCCAAGTCCACTCCACAATCAGTGCATTGATAGACTAGCCAATTCTCCCACCAATAAACTCATCCACCAAAACGATCTAAAGAATTGTCCCTTTTTATCCCCTTCCAACAGTGAAACTTTTCCGTGTAATAAATTTGATGCCAAATTGGTTGATGATACAGACCTGAACTTGTTGCACATTATCGGACACAACAACGATGAGGTATCGCCTTGTGATCATTAGTTTGCTAAAATATATTTGCAGCATCCTAATCGACGCAACTTCGCAAATATCATCCAATTCTAGATCCACCCACAATTCGTTCCAACCACTAACTCGTTACCAGTTGCTGCTATTTCCTCTATTCCTGCCTGCACTAAAATCACAAGAGCAAGCACAACATCCAAAATTCATAGCTGCAAAGCTAAGTCAGGTTGTTGGGAGTCCTTGAGTATGCCTGAGGACTGATGAACGGGGGACCCAGGAAGCTGGAAACCGATGTTTAAATCTGGAGGACACATATCCTTATTTTGCTTCTGCTCAGTATGTGGAACTAGACCTTGCCATCGAGACTGGCCATGAAAACTTGATAAATCAGTTCCAACTAATTGGGGAAAAATAACCAATTCTTTGCTGCGAACCTTAGATTCTTCACTGCCAACTTGGTTGGGTTGCCGGAATAAGTAAGGCACGGGTCTTGTCTTCAAATCTTCATGCATCCCTGAAGGTGAGCCCGGACTTTTCCAAGCAAAATTGTGAAAGGATGCAGATCCTACTTGGTTGTTGGGAAGACCCCTGCCAGCAACTGCTTTACACTCTGCTGAAGCTCCAATAGACATCCATGCTCGAGCAGCAGCAGTGGCAGCAGCATTCATATTCTCTCTACCAGAGGGAAGAACGGCTGAAGAAAAATGTTTTGGAGCATCAATGCTGAAGTTTGAAATGTTTAGCTGGTTGGATATCCGGTCTGGCAAACCCATTAACCTTGAATGATTATTGATCCTCTGCTCCTGACTACCAATGGCAAGAGAGTTACCTACAGTTCCTGGCTGATGCTTGGGGATGAATCCCAAAGTAGTACTCAGTCTATTACTATCAGAGTTCCCTGTTGCTTTCCCATTACTCAATCCACAGAAATCCATGCTCAAGCCTTCATTTCTACTTTGAAATGCCATAGCTTCTGCCAGTTTTAGGTTGCCAGGTTGCCCCTGGTTCTTATGCCAGAAAATTATCTCAGGTGATCTTGTAGTCACCGCTTCAGAATGATAGTCTGGCCTTTGTAAAGCTGTTTCAACAGGAATGCTACTCACACTGGTTGAATGGCACAGTCGGACTTGCTCCGAAACATTACCGCAAGTCTTGGCAGAATTAACAGTTGCCTTATCCTTCTGTTGCTGTGCTGTATCACTAGTGATGCCAGGTTGGGTTCCAGCAGTAACACGGGACAAACCCTGCTTCAGTTCTATGGTACTTTTTCGATGACAGTCACTCTCCTTTACAAGATTAGGTGCTTTATTTGACAATCCACTGGTTACCTGACTCTTAAGACCCAGCCTGATGTCCTCAGGTTCACAATTCTGGGTGGCTTGCGATGCATCTTTTGCCTCCTTATTCTTTCTTGATGGCAACTTAAACTGAAAGTTTGAATTCAAACCTAGCTGCTGCAGGTTGTTTTTTTTAAGAGACAGAACAGGAGTTTGGAGTGGTTCGAATTCCCCAACCCATCCAGGGCCAAATTTTACCCCAGCAGGTAATGCTTTCTCAATTCTCTTAGATACTATTTCCCAGGCAATGGGCCCAAGAAAAGCACAAAAACGAGCCAAGCTCCTTGCATATGAGTACTCCATGTGGAGTCCTACCTGATTCAGAAAATTTAGAACCATATGAGCACAAGAATACAGTAAGTAACCCATAAAGATGATTGTTCGTTACATACAGCAACCAGCTTCTTTGTCTCGCTTTCAAAGACATCAAACACCGACTCAGGTTCAAGCATGGGCTGTTGCTCAGATATATTGTCGTAAGTTGCACGCCGATTTTCATCAACCACAAACAGCTTCCGTGCAAGCTTTGCAGGAGAACTCTTTGCTGAAAGAGAAACATAGTGAGAGAGGTAATCTTGCTTCATTCATCATGCCATGTGAGTGGATTGAAGTGAAGAGGTGAATGACAATAGTATATTTCCAGTCTGCTGGGAGTGTCAGTTCATATGTCATAAAGAATATAGATAATATGAGTTATATCTTTTTCATGCTAAGTTGTGCTATCATTGACTAACAAAATCTTCTGATGGTGTTCTTCATGGTTCTGCTAGAGATTATATGTAGCCAATCAAAATGATAGGGGACCTCTGATAGTAGCATAGCCAGCAAATCAAATTGATTGAAGACTTCTTAGTTCTAATAAAGCTACAGATCACCTCTCTTGGGAATATTGATAGAGATTAAAGCCATGGTCTACAGAGAGGAATGAGAAATTATCATATTAGATTTGACAATTGAAACAAATTTCTAGACAGCTGCTCCACAATGTCTAGTCAATTAACTGCTTTTGATGGATGTTTTAAATTTTTCAGAAAATACAGGTGCATGTCAATTATGTTATTAAGTGCTATCTCATGACATGTAAGCATCAGGAAGGTTTCAACTTTCACCATAACTCATCCATCCAAATTTTAAGGTGGAAAGCCCTTAACCATACATACCTGAAAGTTCATCTGCTTTCTCTGATTTACTCTCACCCAGAGAAGAACTACCATCTGCAAACCCATTAAGAATGACAGGAGCCTCAACACCATTAGCTTGTGCTGTGCTCAGTGCAGTGCCCGCATCCCCTGTGGAGGCAAGAGTGGCAGCAGAGGAGATGTCAGAGCCAAGTGGCTCTTGTGCAGTTCTGGACAGGGACTTCATTTGTGGCTTCTTTTCATGGGGGTTGAAATTAATTTTCTCTTCGGATTTCCCAGCTGTTTCAGCACATTTACCATCAACTCTTAGTTTCCGAAATTGTTGTCTTGCCATGTCTTGTATCGAGCGTGCCTTTTCAAAACAACACAAAGATTAAGACTAGCAACATAATCAATGACTATAAACACAAATTGCTGTGAATGAGAACTATTTTTGTTCCTGACATGCCTGTCTAAAGTATATGGTATCTGGTGCATTGTACTGCATGGCATTACTGCAAATTAAGAAGATGTCATCCTGCATCCAAGATCAGTGACATTAAGGAACAAGATTTTACAATTTAATAGTTACTAAATGCAAAAGGGTCATTTGTCCTCTTACATATACAGACACAGAGACAAGCACAGAGAGTCAGTGACCACTCAATCATTTTTCCTATGCACCACTTTGATTAAAAAGGACAAAAAACAATTTTGGAACAATGCTATCAACGATATCAAATTAAATTTGAGTTTTCCCTCCTAATTATTCAGCAAATCCATAATTTGACTGGAGCCATCAATGTTCATCTAAACATCACAGCAATTATCACAATATGTAATTTAACATCATTTACAATTCATGACTCTTACCTGCTGGAATGAAATGCATTTTATGGATTTGTTCCATGAATGCTCTATTAGTGGTTTATGATTGATATGAAGTCATTGAATCATAAACTGAGTTTGTGTATAATTCTGCAGTTATCGGTTAGATTGCTTATATAATAAATTCAGCTATTCAGTTGATTGGTTAATTAACTTTCTCAAATGAAACTTTCAAAAGATTATACATAATTTTTCCTTTAAATGACTTGCCTATTTATAGCAAGTTTGGATCGTTTCCAATTTGTACATGAACTCGAGAGCCAGTTCTCCAATCGTGGCTGTCCATGAGAAAGCACAATGGCCGTGATTGGATTGGCCTCAGGCAGTACGTAGGGCAGCATGTCTCATGGTGCCAGGTTGGGCCTACCCAATCACACCCATTGCACCAACCACGGATGGCCGTGATTGGTAACTGGCTTTCTATCCCAACTTGAGAATAGCTGCCATAAACTTCAATTGCAACTCCATTATGTGCACAATGTCTTTGCTAGTTCAATTCTTATATGGTTTCAGTTATTTTAATTGTATATGCCATTAGCAATCTTGGTTAAATTCTGGCTTAGTCTGAATTAGGAGTTTATTCCTTAATTGAATGAAGTTAGTGATTTGTTCTGTTTACACCTTTGTCAGTTTGTTTCCCTGAATTCTGCCTTAGCTTGCTCACATAATTTTGTTTTAGTTAGATTAGATAATTATACATGATGCAACTAAATTAATCAGAGTTAAATATTTACCATTCTACTTAGATATCTCATAAATCCTTGGTATCACCAAAAGATATAGGTCTTCAAGATAAAATAGTATCAGAACATAACAGGTTAATATAGCAAGCTTTAACGAATATAGTAAGGTGGTTGGAATATTGTGAAACATATTTCTAAATGAAATGAATGGGCAGCAGAAATTCACAAGTGAGATGAAAGGAAACCTTGGCTGAATTGTGAACAAAGTTGTTATGCTCCTGGAAGTTTGATTTTATAATGTATCTAGCATACACAGGCCCTAGAACATAACTAAAACAACATTCTGTGGTAAAGAACAAGGACAATCTTAGATTGAAGCCCACATAACCATAACAGACACACATGATATGCAGAAAGGTGAAACCTTGTCCTTTCAGTTATGATGCTCCCCTCCTTAACTGTAGAACATCAACAAGTACCACCTATCTTAAGATATGCAAAATGCAAGCAAATCCAAGAGCAGGTCAAGGGGATATAAATAAGTAGTGTTGAAATGCTGAATTGGAAAATGAAGTATACCTTATAATAATTCAAGGCGACAACCAGATATGCAACTACAGAAACAGGCTCATGAAGAAAATTTCGATGCTAATGAAGATGAAGCAAATGATATCTACTTTAAGGATAAGAGCCACCCATACTCGAGCTCTTATGCGAATTAAGCATATGGGGAATAGGATGCAATAAACAAGAGAGGGAGCTAAATAGAGAAAGCTTCTAATAAAGATGGTATCAAATACTTCCATCATCAAGCTTGGAATCACAATGCATGAAAACAATTTTTTCCGTTAATGCAAGTTTCTTATTAATATGACAACGCCCATCCCCACCATATGCTGGCAAGTGCCGTGCCAGCAAGGCATGGAACATGGCAAATGCTGCCCACTGACTGGACAGGCTATGGCAGAGACACTCAAATCCTTGCAAGAAGCAATATTGTTGAATTCTTCAGCATGTTCTTATCCCTGGAAGGTTAAGTCAATGATTTATCACATGTATCAAGGATAATTAACGTGATCGGAACTACTTATGTCACTTTCTAATTATTCAGCATTAATAACATGCATATTGATTTACAACAACTATGTCCATTGTTTTTGCTAATAGAGTGTCATTCCGGTTGTAAGCAACAGCAACTTGATATTTAATCAGAATACCAAATAATCATGATTGACCACGATTTTGTTTGACATCAGTACTTTGTCGATACTCTTCTTCAATATAGTTGCTTGAGCCTTTTAACTTTTTCACATAGTTCCAAACTTTTTAACTCTTCTGCATCCTTTGCACAAGGGTTAGAATCAAACCAGAGCTTACTTTCATGAAGATCAAAAATGACATGTGAATGAAAACATATACAGGAAGCATACAAGTTTGATGAGCAAATGAAAGATGCAAATGTGGATGATATATGCTAGAAAAGGAACAGAGTTACAATTTGATATAATAAACAAGCTTAGGTGCTGCATCATCAACACATGATCAAGTAATTTAAATGGTCATATGTTTCTTCAACAAGAACAATATCGAATTCATGTCAAAGGATTTAAATTTGGAAAGGATGACCTAAGAATAACTGGATGGAAGTGATTAAAGGTTTGGGCAGACCATGCATTTTATTAGGTCATGGCCCTACCAAAATAAGGCTGCCCATTGATATTGGGGTCATGTAAACAAACTAAGTCAAATGATTTTGTGTTTGTATATCATTGAATCATGGTCCCACCTAATCAAATCTGAGCAAACAATGCTATATAGTTTGACCATGAACCATGAATTACATTTGCTGAATAATTCCTTATAAAGCACTTTTTAACACAGTCTAAAAACTTTTTATATTATATGGTACAAACAACAAAAGCAAGGGAACAATTTGGTTAAATTACATGTCCAACTCTTTTCCTTCCTAAAGTAACTCCCAAGCATATCTGATAATCAATATAACCTGGAAATATGGCTCAATTACATGTAACAAGGCAGCTCCAATTAACAGATAGGTCACCTTTAAGGAGGCACAAGAGTGGGAATATCAAGAAATTAAATTCAGAAAATGCCATTAGGTCAGCCAAACCGTGCACACACACACACACACACACACACACACACACAGAGAGAGAGAGAGAGAGAGAGAGAGAGAGAGAGATTTAGCACATGGATCCAAATCCAATCATATAATATAATTAAAAAGCATCGCTAAATGATTTAACACATGGATCAAAAAAGAAAAAGACATCAAAAAATAAATTGAGAAGCAACCTCGAAACAAGTGACCAATCATAAAACCCAATGTTGATTTCAGGCAATCAATGCCCACTGTTTTCAAAGGAGTAAAATATCTAACATGTCACAATATCATATGGTCGAACAAGAATCCCCAAGCAATGTTCAGAATAGCTCTCATCATTTCCCATGAAGAACTTTAATGTCTACAAATGTCTAAATAAGGAAAGGAGTATTACATGACATATGTCTGTCTTGGATGAGATGGAGGACAGAGTCCCATGGTAGTCTACTGATTATGAGTTGGTGGAGACTTTTGGGTTAAGACTGTTGAAAAATTTGGAATCTCTTGTTCAGGCAAATGATCTGTGCACCTTTTTTTATGATGGAACAGAATATTTGGCGGTGGAAACAGCAAGGTGAAGGGGAACCGCTTCGCTTTTGCCACCTGGTGGGCAATTTAGAGAGAAGCAGCAGATGCATGGAGAAAGAAAGACAGAACCAAACAGGTGTCCCCCAAGGTCGTTCAATGATTTGAACTAAGCCCGGTGGCTCAGTAAGGATTAATATTACCAAGGGTTTGGGGCTACTTTTCTGTGTTGATTTACTGCTCCAGGTATCAACTAGGGGTTCATGGATACAATATGGACTGCCCCATAAAGTTTGAGCTATAGTTTAAAAGAAATGAGTTTATCTGCTCAACAAAACCAAAAAAAAAGAAATGCAATGCCAATATAGAAGGAAAAAATATTATACACTAATTTTACCAAAGATAGAGAACTTCATCTAATACTAACCTCAAATTGCTCGAAGAAGCGGTAGGCATTGCTCGCAAGCTTCTTGCTTACAGTGCCGAAGTCCATCGGATGCTCAATTACCTCATGATAGTCTGGAAGCTGCAAGAAAACCATCACATTCATGATTGTTTAAAGAAATGCTCACTACTTTGTTCTTGTTACCAGTAAGTTTCCAGTGACATCAATTTAGCAAACCTCTTCTGGATCCACTGGCTCTGCAAACGCACCATACGTGTCTTTCCTGCAGAACCAAAGCAAGCCCAAACAAACATTCAGCAATTAAATCAGCAGAAACTGCAGAATAAGAATGCCATAAACTAAACATCAGGAACTCGAGTATCGCACTTCTGAAGCTTATCGAGAATGGCCTCCAGTGTTTTCCTCTCCGGTAAAGGGGTTCCTGCAAACGAATTGGATGATAGCCCTGCACAAACAAAAATAGGCATTTTAACACCAAAGATGACATCTTTCTCGACTATGAGAACAGAAAACAAAGATTCACATAGAATCTGACCTGAAGCAGAGCCCTTCGACCATCTCCGAAGCTCTCTCTTGCCTCCTCTCTTATTAAAAAAAAAAGAGAGAATACAAAAGAACATGAACAGTACTCAGATTCCTTACGATAAATACTAAATAACACAAATTAATGCAGAGAGGAAGGCGAAAGGGAAACGGAAAAAAAAGCCTTTGTTGCTTGGTTAGGGTGCAAGATAGCAGTTATTGACTCCCCCACAAGGTTGGTGGGGGACCAACGAGAGAGAGAGAGAGGACATGAGGTGGACAGAGGTGCAGTAGGGAGAATAGTGTACCTCCTGGTCACCGGATCCATCCGAGCCTACGCCATCGTCACAGCCCTCGGTCCTCCTGTTCTTGGGGGGCTTGATGGTCTCCTCCTCCTCCTCCTCCTCCTCATCGTCATCCACGTACGAGGAGGACGAAGCGGAGGACGAGGATGAGGACATGTGGCCGGAAGAGGGAATCCTCCGAGACCTACAGGCAAGGACTGGCGAGTCGGAGCACCGCTCATCCCTTCTGGAAGGAAAGACGTTGGGGAGCTTGAGAACGAGCTTGAGCTTCCTCCTCCTCCTCCTCCCGTCTTCTTCCTCTTCTTCGTCGTCGAACTCATCGTCGGTGAAGTCGTTAAGGGGACGCCGACGCCGGCGGGGGCGGAGGGTGCGGCGGGGGGGCTCGGGAGCCGGCGAGGGAGGAGGAGGGGAGCGGTGGAGGACGACGGGAAGAGGGGGATCGGGACAAGGGGGCCAGCCCTTCCGCTTCTTCCGCGGCCGGCCCCTCTTCTTCGCCGCCGCGGCCTTTGCCATCATCTCTCTCTCTCTCTTACTCCCTTTCTCTCTTACCAACTACTACTGGGACTGATGCTTAGCCTCTCTCGTTCACCCTCTCTCTCCTCTCCATCTCTTCCACCGTTACCGACTCTTTTTTTTATTATCTTCTTTTTACTTTCTTTTCTTTTTTTTTTTGTCAGACAAAGGAAATAAGGAAGGGGGAATAGATTAAAAAAGATGGTTTGGTTCCGAGGCTATTTTTTTAGGTTGGGAGTCCAGACGTGGGAGAGCGGGAGGGACCAAAGAGTTGCCAGGGGGGGCGGGTCCGCTGTTCCGCCGGATCTGGAGGGACGGTGATGTCCGAAGGAGGCCAGGTTCGTCTTGCTTCGGAGTATGACCCAGCGTCGCCGTCAACCACGGCCCTCGACTCTTCTTAGCATGGGGCGAATTAGATTTCATGAGTCCAACGACGCGAAAATTGATGCACATCTAAATTAATTTAGTATATGTCACGCGTCAAGATACAGGTCTTTCTAACATAGGTCATGCTATGGAGGTTCTTCGTAGCTCGTATTATATTTTTTTATCGAGCTTTCCTGCCCGCATCCCAGTCACTCCAAAATATTGTTTGGATCTAAAAATTAGAGCTTCATCACGAAATTACTTTATTTATATGAAATTTAATATAGTACCGGCTAGCATAATAATTATAGGGTTATATTATCCTAACATGGATTTTACATTTTAAAGTTATTGTGATATTTGCCTAGAGGTCGAGTCTTATCTTCTATGATTCTTGAGTGCATGGTAGCATCTTAGGTATGCAGACAAGATTCACCACAAAACTCTCTCAATCCCTACATAGTTTTCTCAAGATATTAAAGAGAATTTTTTCAATATAATAAAAAGGAGGAAGTGATTGTGATTTGTTATATTGCTTATAATACTTGGTTGGCAAGGAATGATTGTATTTTCTAAGATATGAGATATGGCGCTAAATTTATTTTTCTAAAAACTTCCATTTGGGCTCATGAATTCCTTCATTTGGTTGCCACAGAAGGATTTTTGATAGTATGAGTAATCTATGACTCTTCTTTTGTAGATTTTGTATCTTTGCAATAAATTTTTTTTGAGAGCCACCATCCCCTATTTCCTCAAGATTAATTTTAACGGTAGCGTGCAAGAACATAATACTTCTGATGGTGTAGGGTTTGTTATTAAAAGAGCTAGTAGTGATTCATAATAGCAAGTAGTATTATAATTTTTAATACCATAGTTCTAATGGCAGAATTGCATGCAGTTTGGGAGGGATTAAATTATGCTACATATAAATTGAGGACTTCACAAATTTATTTAAAGAATGACTTTATGATGGTTGTTAGATGGTTTTCTCATTCACTTTTTATCAATGATAGTCTGCATTCACTATTACATGATTGTTGATAAATGATGTGCTCATTAATTGCTCTCTAATGTTGTTTCATATATTTGAATAGAGACTAATAGTATTACTGCTTCAATGGCATGTTATATGTCGAACCATACAAAATAAACATTAAAATTTTTTATATGTATACCCTCTTAAATATTCAAATTTGCATAAATATCCTTTCAATATTGATATCTGCATGTATACCCTCATAAAATATTTTTTTTTGCATATATACTCATATCATCTAACATCGTTAAAAATTAATGATTTAAAATTAACATGACTAAAATATTCTTATGGATAGATATGCAAAAAAAAATTTATAAGGATATATATGTAAATAATAATTTTATGAGAGTATTCACGCAAATTTGAATATTTGAAAAGATATAGACACAAAAAACCCTTAGCATAAATACACCTCTCTTGGTTCATTAATTTTTTTATTCTAATAGAAAAAAAGTAACATATATAATTAAAATAATAAATTTATTTAATTTATTAATTTATATAGATAAAATAATCTTTTTATCAAATGATAGATTAAAATTATTTTATTTAGAAGATAAACATATCGTAATCATCCATATTTCTTCTAATATATAATAATATACTTCTAAGAAAAGTATTTAAATCTGATATTAGATGAATAGCTTATACATTTGTATAGAATAGACATAGTTATAAATTTGGACATTATGTAACAATAAGAATTTATAATCTATTATATTTTATTTTAAAATTTTTTATCAAAAATATCTTTGTGAAGTATATAAGGTATATCATATTGTTATAAGATAGACATAATCGTCCCATCTTGCATAAAATAAAATAAAATATAATATTTTTATATATAAAATATTATATAACATCGTCATTATGTTGTTATATTATGTAATATATTACTATATTGTGGAGTAAGAGGGCCTAAATCTATCTAGATGAAATAGATAAAAATTAAATTAGAATTTTTTATGTGTATATCCTTCTAAATATTCAAATTTATATGAATATCCTCATGAAATTATTATTTGTATATATATCCTTATAAATTTTCTTTTTGTACATCTACCCATAAGGATATTTTAGTCATTTAAATTTGAAACTATTAATTTTTTTAACGACATTAAATGATACGGGTATATATGCAAAAAAATAAGAAAAAAAGATATACATACAAAATAAGTATTTTATAAGGATGTATATACAAATATCAATTTTAAAAGAATATTCACGCAAATTTGAATAGTTAGGAGGGTATACATGCAAAAAATTCTTAAACATTATTGATATCTTTTGTTGTTCTTTTTGTTTAGTTTTTAAATATTTTATTTTTCAAACCACACATATGTATCAATTTATATTTAGTTTAATTTAATGTATCCAATCTACCCCCCCCCCCCCCCCCCACAAAAAAAAAAACCAAAAAAGGGAAAAATGTAGAACTATAACTTCACTTTGAGTTTGTGGAACTTTTTTGATACCATCAACAAGCGGGCTTTTAGCATCTTCGGATGGGAGAAAATGGCCTTTACAACTGAAATTCTTTGGTAGTTTCATCCACTTATCTTGACATGCATTCTAAGGATTTTTCTTTCATGATGCCTGACTAAAAAAGAAATATAAACTGAATATCCTAAAAGGAAAAGAAGCATGACCACCAACACATCTCATAGTATATTTAACCTATATGTTTTCATTATTATGATGAAAATTACTGTGTTGGATGACCATCTCTACTCTCTTGAGATCAGGGTTCCTCATTTTTATAGATTCTAGTTTATTTTCTCTACTTTTGCAAAGTCACCAAAAAGCATCTTTAACGAGAAGAGATCATTTGTAGCCCTCAATTACATTTCTTTTCCATTAAAACATCACAAGCCTGATTCCAAACATATCCATTTTGACCGCATTTTAATCGATCTATGCCCAATTCTAATCTCCATCATTGATACAATTAACCAGTGAATATTTTTGTTAGTACGCATATGCGGAATTTTTTTCCGTTGATTTTAGTAAAACTAGTATTAAATATGTGCGATGCATGTGCAAAACTTTTTTAAATAATTTTTTGTCTTTGAAACTCTAAAAGAAATCTAGATTTATTCTCAATTTTTTTATAATTCATATAATATGAACTTTTTTTTTGTTCTCGAAACTCTCTAACTACTCATTCAATCCTTACATTTCACTCAATGTTCATCTTTTATCACATGTCATGAAGTGAGACGGTGGGAACGAACGACGTTTAAAAGTTTTCATTAAATATTGTGGAATATATTAACCAGCATACGCTAAAAGAGTTGCTCCACAATGTGTGCCGCTCTGCCCACGTCAGATCCACAAAAGTGTGAGGAATCAGCTAGAATAAATATTTTCTCAGCTGGAACGG
Source organism: Elaeis guineensis (assembly GCF_000442705.2). Taxonomy (NCBI): domain Eukaryota; kingdom Viridiplantae; phylum Streptophyta; class Magnoliopsida; order Arecales; family Arecaceae; genus Elaeis; species Elaeis guineensis. The sequence goes on from NC_025998.2 coordinate 37,167,203, forward strand.
GACTCAAGTCCACATCCTAAATTCCCAAGATACCGTAACAGGCTCTAAGCCGATTTAGTAGATCCAAACCCAACTCAAATAGACCCCAAAAGATAAGTTGACTAGATCCAGCCTAGGTGATCCTACATTGAATCCAATCAGACTCCACTCGACAAATCTTAGTTAGTATGTAAGATAATTTTAATTTTTGGTTTATCATGGGTTTGATCCATCCAATAATTCCATGGTAGGTTCATTCTACCATGATTTCACTGTGCGATGAGGAGCATGGTTTTATCCGGTTCCAGCGGAAGATTTGGTCGCCGGAGGGAGAAGTCCCGTCAAAGACGGCTCCAGCTGGAAGGGGGATGATGGCTTTCGCGGACAGCAGGGCTGGTCCGTGATTGCGTCCACTCAATGCCAAACCAAGATTTCAACGCCTTTTTTCCACACTTTTTCCTTCTTTGCATCATCCTCCTGCCCTCCATAGAAAACTAGAGCACTTTTTTTTTTTTCTTCTTTTAAAATTTTCCATCTTTCTCTTCAACTGAAAATATAAAAATTCTAAAATAATAAAAAACTTAAAGCCTTTGGAATTTTTCTGTGATCCAAATAGCTAGGCGCGTCGGACAAGACTTGAATTGTCGCAAATCATGACATGGGAAGTTATGAGAAGAGTTTTTTATCCCTACGTTCAATCCTTGATTAAAAATCTCATAAATGTTATGTCTGATCCTCCTAAGCATGAGATATTTCGCCAATATTTCTCTTATTTAGTCACCTACGAGCAAGTAAAATTTTAATAGATATTTCCCACTTATTTCTGTTTAAAGTTGCCGAGTCTGTGACTTCAGTACGAGAATACGAACAGCGAGCAAACAGTTATTTCCGCATTGCTAGTTTTCTAAGAAAGGTTTGTTGTGATTAACAACGGAGATTCCAATTATCATAAAATTAAAAAAAAAAAAAAAAACTTTCTTTAAAAAATAAGATAAAGAAATTATTTCGATGATCAGATATTTGGAGGAAACTCTGAAAAGGAACCCTGCTGTTTGTTGTCGAAATGTGAGGGGAAAAGAAATCCATGCAGCCAATGACCTGAGGGACCACGCTTGATGGTTGCCCGCCCACCAAATGTCTTAGTTATAAATGATGGGTCCACCTGTGTTAAAGCATCCGAACATGCCTCCAATAGTTCCAATTTTCGTATCTTTACCCTGAAGCAACTATAGTAGTGGATGTCCTATTTAGTCCTTTTTGTGACCTTGCCATAATGTGCAAAATCAAATTACAAAACTTTCATCCCAAATCAACAATAGCAATGGCGATAGAAAGAAGCAATGGATTTGGTTACAAGCCATATTTCATAAACCCATTAGCCAATAAGAATTATATCTTGCACCACATGCACTATGTCACTAGGATTCATTCCTATATGTCCCATTCATCATGCATTTTTCTCAACAACTGGCCTGCAAAAATATGTCTCGATGATTGATATGGTATATGACCATGTTAGAGTATGGAGTGTAAAATATTACTTTTCTTGGCCAATACCCTCTTGGTGATATGTAGGTATCACACAGGTGTACCCACACGTCAATTGAAGGTGCAAGGTTGGATATTTTTAATATTAAATACTAATATTTTCTTTTCTTTTCTTTTGTGTGAGAATTCATCTGACGTCGGAATGCTGGAGTCGATGGCAAGGCGGGCCTTCCGAGAGTGTAATTTGCATAAAAATTCTAACCGAAGATGGCTCCGACGAGAATCCTCCAATGCTCAAGTCAGAACTCTCATTCAACACAGAAAGAAGCATGATTGAAATTTCTCTGCCGCCCACTGCAGATCCATCCAAAACTGCTGGTCCCTCCGAAGTTGCTAGTCTCTCCGATGCATCCTTGGGTCCCTCAAGAGTCGCACCCGACTCCTCCCACCTTCAAGGTGAGGTCGGCAATTTTCGTAGCTCAATTGGTTAGAGCACCCATTTGGTAAGCAAGAGGTCAGTTCGACCCCGAGAAGAAGGCAATAGATGAAAAAGATCAAGAAGAGGCCATGAGTTCGATGCTATGCTACAGGGACTTATTCTATATAAATAAAGAAACTCTATGACTAAAAAATAGAAGGACAGCCTGAGACCGGCTTTCAGGGATTCTTCGTAAAGGCCTACTCGACCCTGATGAGGAAAAGCTATCCATTCCCAGGGAACAGTGACCTCCAGCCTGAACTCGGCTGGAACTTGATATTTCAACCTAATCATCTCCAAATCTTTCGAGATAAGGACGGAGTTCACCCTAAACGGACCATAGTTCGGGACCTCATTTTGTTCGGGCCTACTGAAGAACAAGCTACTTCGGACTCTCGATCCGCACCTCTCACGTCGTCACCCAAACTCTAGGTAGATGAGGATGATCTCGATGCACTCATGATGAATAACAAAAGACTGATCTACAGAATGATGCGGCCGAGCAAATGAGGGGCGAAGATGGGGTCGACGATAGCTCGACTTCGATCGAGCTGAATCTCCAAGAAAGCAAAGGGGAAAAGTCCCCCCCCCTCTGAACAGTGAAAGTAGTGAAAACGAAGTTACAGCGGTCCTTATTTATAGGAAGCCCGAACAGCTCCGATATATTGTCGATTTACCTCTCCTGTTTGATGTTTGACAAATGTCAGCCTCTGATTAGTCAAGATGTGACTTTCGCGGATTTGATGATTCAACGGTCCAGATTTGAAGATGATTCACCTTAGGAAGACGATCTTCGACATGTGCCAACAGAGGACAGTTTGATGAGATCATCCTCGACCTCGAACTAGTACTCTCTTTAGCCAACCTATTGACAGCTCGATCTCGAGAGTAGAGGGCATCTGTTGTAGATATGTATCTCGACCTCGACTGTAATATCCTTGGCTCCGATTAAGCTATGGAAGATAGATGCCCATCAACATATGCACACACGATAGAGATGAAGGTCGTCGGATATACCCCATCGACGAAAGTTCTCGACCCTCTGATCTATTTTTAGATCATTCTCGATCAACCTATTTTAGATCGCTTGAGATCAATATGCACTCTACAGTCTCCATGACCTCGGCTTAGGACGAGCTACCATAACTCATCCACGGTCAAACTATATTCTGCATCGATAAATCCGGCTCTCCTTCTAAATTAGAAAAGTCTGGATAAATTGAAATTCCTTTACGATCGAATCTTTCATAAAAAAAAAATATCTCATCCGAATTAATCTACGCAATAAATTCAAAAAGCTATCCAGACTTCGAGATGGATATAGCTCTAACTCCTTTATAAATAAAGGGGCTCTGAAACCTTTAAAGTAAACTCTCGACTCCCTACTCTCTCCTCTTATAGTTCTCCATCTTCTAACTTGAGCATCGGAGGATCTTCACTAGAAAATACTTCCTACTCTCTCTTCTCATTAATTTTCATCTCCTAACTTGAGCATCGGAGGATCTTATCGGAGAACATCCCGATAAGGACTTCTTTGTAGGAATTCGGACGGAGCTCCAATGGCTTATCCACCTCAGCCATATCCACCTTGGCGGCCGACCTCAGGTGGAGAGATCAGGAGCAATACTTGACGCTAGAGGGAGGGATCCCATATCAAATCCGTATCCGACTCAAATCGTCCAGATTCAACACAAAACTATAATCACTGGGATCTAGTTCGCTCTGCTCGGTCTTTTCCAAACAAAATAACTGAAAGGATATCTAAAGAGAGAAGGAAAGAATAGAAAAATAGATGGACGAAAAAGAAAACCTACCGAAAAACAAAGAAAGGAGAAAGAAGAAGTGAAGTAGTCACCGAAATCTTCAAAAATCCCTCTGAGTTATACCATGAAGGAAGATGGAAGTTCTTCATCCAGATCCTGAAGCAGTGAAAGAACTTTCAATGGACTGAGGAGTGCCAAAGAGCTTTTACCGACCAGCTTCATGCTGTTAAACAAATTTTGGCCTTGGATGTCCCTATCCGGTAGCACCTTAATGCGACCGATCTCTAGTCGTCGCCAACCTATCCTTGTCTTGACAGTACTCGATTGGCAATTTCATTCAAAACACAACATTCATTGGACAACAACTGTCTCTGTACTGATAAAGTAGTCACCACTGTCACATTCCGAAAATCTCGAGCGACAATTTTATATCCCATGAATCACATCCTGATCATGCGGAATTGTGCCCACTACTTACCAACTAAAATTCCAATTGGACCTTCGAAGAAGGTACGTTATTATTCTGCTTCTCATGCTCCTCTCCTCTTTCTATTGAACGAGAGTATTGACTTGAATGTTGAAAAATCCTTGCTACAGCCATCTTCGATTAGAATTTTTGTGTAGATCGTGCTCCCAAAAGACCCACCTCGCCGTCGACCCATGCATCCCGACGTCAGATGAATTCTCGCATCAACATCTTAAAAAGAAAAAAGAAGAAATGAATGGAGTATCTGGCATGCCACGTACAGATGACCAATGAAAAAGTCTTAGATGAATATCCATAGATAAAACCTTCAGGAGCATTAATTTTAGAATGTTAATTTATAAAGGCCGTGCTAAATAATGCAGGCTTTGTGTTATATACAACCAAGACTTTAGAGGAGATGGTTAATTTCATAATAAGAGAAATAAGGACAAATGCCAACAAAGTCTGAAAAAAAAGCCTCTAACAAGATTTAAAAAGCAATAAACTCGGTGATTCATTACTGCAAATAAATAACTGATTTGTAAGAGTCATCCAAATCTAAATAAGAATCGACATGTGAGCTCATAAGACAAAATGCTTGGAGAGTAACAACTACATAGAGCACAACAATATACTGATGCAGGTCACCCCGTATAAACAAAGTAAATAATGATTTTTAGAAGACTCGACTGAGACATCGCACAGATAAAGAATTGCTTAAAGAGTAGCACCAAATAGAACATTAGTAAAATGATGCAGATCTCCATGTGTGGCCAAGTATATCATGATCCTCAGAAGACAGATGAAAAGACCAAAGACAAGAGTACCAGTTAAGCCATACCCGTTTTCAGAAAACCAGAGGAATTTTATGGCCACAACATTGAAGTTCTTGCCCAATTTTGGTCAAGTTCAGCTTTTAAGGAGAGACTGAAGGAAAATGATAGTGAGAGGAGGAAAGAATTGACCATATAAATTTCTGCTGGTATTATATAGGAAAACATCAAAAAACTGGAAAAGAGAAAAAATGCCTGTAAGCATAATGCTATCACCTTTACATCTCATCATTATAATGATTCATACACTGCATACGTGCAATTACTTCATCTGCTCTGCTGCATGATGCATTTTTAAGAAATTGTCAGGCATAAGCAATTTTACATGCAAAATGATGAGTAGTACACCACATTTTAAGGATTGATATCGGTGCATGTACCAGACAGCTTCAAGCTAATTTACACATATTCCCAACCTCATTGATGGAAGAAATCCTCATCCCCTATATATGGATGATTAATACATCTAATTCACTAGACTTCTTCAAGTCACAAAATTTACTGAACTCAAAGTAGCTATTCTGTGTAACAAAAGCAGCAGAGTGGATTGTAATTAACTGCATGCCACATAACAGACAGCACTCACGGGTATTAATGTCCAAGAAGTTCAAGATAATGCTGACAAAACATTAATAGCTAGCATATGAAAGAAAAAGATTAGTTTTTCCTAGAATGCTGATCATATCAGCAAACACACCCCAAAATAGGAATATGAACTTTGCACTTTGATCAAATGACTGGATACAATTCTGACCATCAAATGTAAGAAAACGTCAACATTCAGGATTCCATGAGAAAAATCAGAGCTATACAAAGAAAAGGTTCCATGGAGAAATTACTTCAGAAACAATTTCTTTTCAGCAGCATAAGCATTCAATAAAAACTGCAGGTTCATCAGTTGATTGCCAGTCAGATTGTGGTTCAGTTCATTGAAACCATAATATGTCATCCATCGCAATGTGGTAATGACATAATCACCAATTTACTAAGGCCAATTCCAATGCCGATAGCGAAATAAGATATCATTGATCACATTTCACATTCAAATGGGAACCAACAACATACATTAAAATGCTTTTTCAGCCTTTTCACCCATTTTGGACAATGCATTTATGCTTTTGTTTAAAATGCACCAGTTTGGTTTTTAGTACACTTTGGTTTTGAGGGAACTATAAGATTTTATCTGACTAAAACCAAATTCATTTAAATATAATTAGGTGATGCTTATTGCCTTCAAAACTGTCTCAGATGAAGGGAAAAGATATTACTAGACATGAAGAAAAGAAAGCTTTAATACAAAAATCATAGCTCAAACAGATCAGACTTGTTAACCACTTGAATCCATATGGAGTCATTATATATGAAACATGTGATCAATGTGCAAATGAAACTCAGAAGATATCTACAAAGATTGGGAAGTTTAGAATCCAAAAATAGGTTCCAAAAACTTTAGTTGCTGGTATCAACTCCTACATCTTCAGCAATCAAGACTTTATTATGAATTACTCTTTCTACCACAACGAAAATTTCTATGGTTTCCACATCAAGACAGCTTTCTAGCAGTCAATGACTGTTTATGTTGCTAAGGGAAATGCTCTAACAAGCCTCTATGTATGGTGGTGCTTCAATCAAATTAAACTATGGCTAGTATACAAGACAATCTTAGACAACTGCATTCCTGGGAAACAAGAGGCAAAAAATTGCAGATATTTGTGCAACCGTAAATGAGGGCAAGGACTCAATATATGCCTAACATGGTACAATATTGAGATGGTAACCATACTTGTAAACACATCATAGTATAAAAACACAATTATTGACATTTTTGAAATGGCTTGCATACTTCTTACCTCTGCTGACACCTTATTGATTCCAGCCTGCAGCCATTCTTACCCTTTTTATCTCACAAAACATATTCATTCTGCTCTCTCAAGCACTCACCTAATGAGTGGATTTATCCTCTGCCTCCTGCTTATAACTATCATCATGTGATGTGCAGAAATAAGTAAACATCCTGTCTAATAACACACCAAGCTCTCCCCAAGGGTTGCTATCCTTTCTGGGGTGCATTACATCATAATAAAATGTAATTACAAACATTTTTGAAATTGCTCATACACTCCTTAACTCTGCTTATGTCCTAGCAATTCCAGACTGTGGCCATTCTTATGCTTTATATATCACCAGACATATTCATCCTGTTCTCTCAAGCACCAACCTGATGAGTGTATTTATCCTTGGTCTCCTGCTTATAACTAACTTCATGCCTTGCACAGAAATATGTTCAAGATCTACCTTCTAATAACACATCAACCTGTCCCCTAGGGTTGTTATTTCTTTCCGGGTTGCACAGCAATATACTTGCCATTACCTCGATCTCTCATATCGATGTATGAGCATGTCCAGCCATGTTAACAGCTTCATAAGCATGGCCTACTACTTTGCCTTTCTCAATGCTTTTGTAAATCATCACAAGCCTTCTAGCTTTTTACTTTGACTACTCCTGCAGAAAGACCTATATAGTATTCTCCTTCCTCCATTGCTACTACATTTTTTAATGCAACTCTCCCTACATATCCCTAAAGCTCACACATTTCTTACCATCCAAATGGCCACTTATCATCTAGATCTACAATTGTTATTTCTATATCTCTTAAGTTCTCTGCCCATCATAATGCCTGTCCTAAGGGCTCTTCTGATGTTCCTTCTGATATATCCCCTTTGTTGGATACTCCATCACCCATACATAATGCACCTAATGGCCCACAATGCTGATATTGTTTTTGGCATTAAGTGTCACACTTTGACAATTTTTCTCTCTTTATGCCTTTCACCCTTGACATCTCAGTCCATATTTGCATCAACTCATGCCTGTTAGGAGCCTTAATATTAAATTGAGCTAGATGGCATCCTTGGAAGCTCTACAGATGGTTAAGGAGCTTTAGGCAGTTCTGTGCACTCATCCTGTAATGGTCCCCTGCTAAAAGAAATTATTCCTTCAAAACTGAAGCAAAGTAACAGACAACTTCTTTTTGGTTTCTATAATCAGTATTTAGTTTTTCCAATACCTAACTCACCATACAAAAAGTCACAATCAAGACAAGTTACCCTAAGGCGCTGATAAATAATTGAGTTCCCAATCGAGCTTATTTTTCTTACTTCCTGCAGACTATGTTGGTTCCCACTTTTTTTTTTTTTTTTTTTTGTATTTGGTTTAGCTAATTGATTCAAATAGGTGGCTAGCTCTATTTTGATGATCCTTAAATACACAAGCCAGCTGCTCATGTCTTTCAGGTTATATGAACATCAACATAGTTTCATAAGAAGTGAAATCCACAAGATCCTTGAGCCAAAAGGCAAGTATAAAATAATTGACTTCACATTGCATGTATATATAAATTTATTCCCAGTGTAACAAAGTAGTTTGCTTTTTTACTCAAGAATAATTTTGCTAATTTACAACACGTGAGAGGCATACCTTGCCAGTTCGAAGTAAATTAAGAAAACTTTTTACCTGAGTAGGCTGAGTTCACTGTCTAAAGCCATCCCCAAAAGTTCCAACTTTCTGATTTCTGAATTCCCTTCATCTATCCAGAGGCCTAATCACAAAATCTCCTTGATAAAATCAAGGTTTAGAGTGTCACGGACCATGAGGAAAAGCCCAAGCATGACAACCAGCAATATCCCAGATGACATAATTCGCTGTTCCACCTCCCGGGGAATCTTCCTTCCACCTCTAGCTGCCTCGACAAGCAGAAGAGCCAACGATCCGCCATCAAGTGCAGGCAGCGGAAGAAGGTTAATCGCCGCAAGGTTAAGATTAATCACAGCTGCAAATTGAAACAACCCATCGGAGCTGGACCTCGCAACCTCCGCCCCGACCGCAATGATCGCCACAGGGCCTGAAACTTTCCCGGCGGACTGCGAGAAATTCAAGAAAATCTGCTTCAAGCCATCCAATACAGTTGATGTCAACCCCAAGAATTCCTTGCCGGCGAGCGTCGTAGCCTCGGCGAGGTTCCTCGGCCGGACCTTGGAGAGCCTGAAATTGGGGGACAACTGGACTCCAATCCTCCCGGTGCCGTCCGAGCTCTCGTCGGGAACGACATTGAGTTCCAAGGATTCCATCCCCTCCCTCGCCACCTTTATTGCCACATTCCTCTTGGGGCTCATCTTGATGAGGTCGACGACCTCCGAGATGGAGGGGGCCGAAGCACCATCGACGCCGAGGATAACGTCTCCGGGACGGATCCCGTCGCGCGCGGCGGCGGAGCCGTTGCGGACGTCGGGAACAAGCACACCGGGAAGGGGATCCTGGACAGGGAGACCGACGGCGAGGACCTGGGTGAAGACGATGAGGTAGGCAAAGACGACGTTGGCGGCGACGCCGGCGGAGATGACGAGGAGGCGGTCGAGGATGGGGCGGTTCTTCAGGAGGTCGGCGTCGTCGGTGGGGATGTCACTATCGGGGTCGTCGTCGGGGAAGCCGACGAAGCCGCCGAGGGGGAAGGCGCGGAGGGAGTACTCGACGCCGTTGGCGACGAAGCGGGCGAGGACGGGGCCGAAACCGATGGCGAACTTGCTGACGTGGATGCCCTGGAGGCTGGCGGCGAGGAAGTGGCCGGACTCGTGGACGAGGATGATGGCGGCCAGGACGGAGGCGGCCTCCAGGACGGACTGGGCGCTCTCGAGGCTGGCCGAGGCGATGGCCTGGGGGACGGAGGGGGTTCGGCGCCGCCGCCGCCATCGAGCGGGGAAGAGGAGAGATTGGCCGGTGGGGGTAGGGGGGTAGGAGGCTTTGAGGAGGGAGTAGGAGATGGTTGGGGGTTTTGGGTACGGGGAGGAAGGGGGAAGGGAAAACGTTGGGGTGGGGGAGCGGGCTGACGAGAGGTTTATCATCCTTTTGATGGAGATGAAGTTGGATACTTTTGGAGTGTTTTTTCCAAAAGAATTCTTTCCTTATTTGGTTGTTAGGGTGGTGATGGGGATTAGGGTGGGGAGGAAAGGAGTGGAGGGCAGCAAGCTGCTTTCCGTGTGGATATTTTGAGGGTGAGCTTCCCTGCTTTTCAAGTTACGTTGCGCGCGATTGCGAATTATGACGGACAGACACCAACGTGTGATCCGGATTTTGGAGACTTTTTCTACCATCAAGATTTCAAGTAACGGTATTGTAATCCTTGTCAGGACGCTTTCTAGCATCTTGTTGTGTTATACGTATAATGATGGTTATTATAATTAATATATTACTTACTAACATATAATGATTCATTATATCTATTTTCACTTATATTTTTCCAAATAAAATAATAAGGTATAATTTTTTAATTTATCTATTGTAATTTTTCAACAATAACTGTGCTGCCGAAGAATTGTATTTTTTTTCATTCAATGAAAAATATAGGGAAAGTTATAACAGTTATTATTTATATATTATAGTTGCAAATTCAACTTTTTGAGGTGAACAACGGTCACAACTAATAATTAAAAATAATTTTAGTAGAGATCTATTATAATAATATAAAGAGTAAATTATAAAAAATTCTCAAAATTTATATTTATTATACTTATATCGAATAGTTTGAACTTGTATTTAATTAAATTAATAGTGTTAGCAAGCTATTTAAAAAGTTGAAAATATCTCTTTCTGCATCCCATACACACCGAGCATTCCTACCACACTCTTTCTTCCTCTATCCCCTGCTCTTCTCTCTTCTCCTCCTCCTATGCTCCATTAACCTCATGAACGACGATGTCATCATTGGCACAATGGGTCTCCCCATTCACATCCGCACCCCCATCACTTCGTTTCATTCTCTATCTCGATCTTTTTCTTTTCTCCTCCTTTCATCCTTCATCAATCTCATTAATGATGACCTCTCCAAAAATGGCATGATTGTTGGCGACGGCATCATTAAAGAAGCCACGAACAACTTTTTCATCTAAGAGAACCTTCAATGATATTGGAGGAGAAAAATTTTTGAAATATCGGTTACCCATATAGGTTGCAATTCTTTATTCAATTGAAGATTTTATAATGAAGGTCAAAAATTGAGCTAAAAAATGAGGTACATTAACATGACTACCATAATTAGGATTGAAGGGAGGAGCTTACTGCTTATTGCAGTAGTCATAGGTCCATTTTGATCTTCATAGGATATTCTAGCCACTAAGAAATATTATACCATACTGCTTTCAATGATCTCATCCTACAAGTGAAAAAAAAAGTATTGTTTAAAATGTTCCATTGTCCTCTTGCTTGCCCCTTTTATTCTGTTTGTAATACCATATCAACAAATGGCCTACGTAGAAAATTGAAGGCCAACTCTATTTTGATTTCTGATTATGCATTGTTATGACTTATACATGATCATCTATCTACTTTGAAGAATAAGCCCGTATAAGAAACCATCTTAGAGAAATAGTTGAGTGTAAGATCTCTAAAATTTGAATGTTTGCATCATCATAATCCTCAGGTTGAACCCTCTAACCCTAGTTTGTAATATAAGTTGCCTTCTTACTTGATTTCTTAGTTCTTTCATAGTTTGCATGCCCACTAACTTAAAAATATTTTGAAAAGAGAGCATTCGCATTTCAACAGATGTCCTATAAAAAGAATTGAGATAGTCCATACGGAAAGCCTAAATATAGTTTATAAACAACAGTCACAAAATTGTTGTAGCACAGCTAGCCACCAAATTAGTCATGAAGAGTTAGAACATTGATTAAATTTCTCTTCTAAAAGCTAAAATGGGATATGCTTTTGCTAGCATTCCACTCGATGGCAGCAATCTCTAAGAAACAGAACTAGGTGGCCTGAAGGCAGTCGGTGAAGGTGTGCTTGATCGAGTTGATCTAGGCAGCAAGATCTTGGGAAGGCTTGTCCAAGTAAAGGCAAGGGTGAGGGAATAGGGGCGCTCGATGGTAGTAGTGGAGAAGAGAAGGTGGAGGGATGAGCAAAGGAGGATGCGTTGGAGGGTGGGGTAGAAGTTGTCAAGCTAAAGGAAGGAAGTCTTGAGAGGATTGCATAGTCAGGGGAGAGGAGCTAGGAAACATTGTAGTGGATGGTGAGGTCGAGGGCCTAGAAGTGGATGTGGAGGGTTTGGATTTTCTTAAGATCACTTTGATCACTTAAGATTACATTTGTCATTTTTCAATTTTTTTTGATGTGGCATTTAGGTCTAATGATTTGGGTAATTTCTGTTAAGTTATAGATTAAAGTGTTTTGATAAAATTAAACTTAAGAGAGGTAAGCATATGTTTCTCAAACTATTGGATGTAAGTATAATTTAGCCCTAACCTCAAGAGGCTTTGTAATTTACTCTAATATAAAATATTATTTAAAATTTTATGTCAAATTAGGACCACTACCTTGTGATGGAAGTTATAAAACTTTTATAGGGTTTTATAAGCTTTTCTTTTTTATCATCGGCAACATAACTTCATCATACAAGTAGAGATATTTTACTAGATGAATGTACTGAGAATAATGCCTTCTCCATGGCATTTTTATCGTCTGGAAATTAGTTAAAGTAATATTTTGTATCCAACATCCATCAAAAATACAACTTTGTTGTCCAAATAAAATTACTGTTACATCATATTACTACCTTCATTATTGTTTATTGTTTGCTTAGTTCACTCTTAGACCCAATGACAATAAATATTTACTATTATAATAACTATTATTTTGGTTACTATATTTATTAGTAAACTTAATATTGAAGGGATCTCTTATTGAGAGATACCAATGTCCTTGGAAACTTGTAGTTATGTGTCCAGATTGTATTTGTATATTCCAATCAATACAAATAGAAGGAGAAACCACTATATCTTTTGTATCTACTTTTATATATATTGTTGTTCCAACTCACCCCAAAATTTTGCTAAGAGAACATTCTTTCAAGAATATTACTAAAGAAGATATCCCCAAGAAAGAATCTTGCTATATTTATTTAAATTCTAGGGTTTAGACACAAATGGCAACATCCCTATCATTAAAAAAAAGTTTCTCTCATTTCAACTACTTTCTTTTTACATTTCAACTTAAAAAAATGTCTTCACGTGTTTTATATGTAATTACAAATACTTTCCTGGATATTAAAATATCGCAATGTCAATCTTATATTTTTTACATTGCTACCATATGATCCACTCTTCTCCCAATTCTGATCGAGTTTCTGAAGTGGTCATCCACATCGAGATGTCCAATGATTTTTGCAAGACTAGCATTTTTATCAGCTGCAAAACCATTATTTTCAACCATGTTCTTATCTCTTCCATCTGGGCAACTAGAACAAGCCAGTTCCCACAAATTGTACATGATAACCAGTAAAACATTCAAAGATCTCCAACAAACATTAAGAAAAAGTAGCAAGGAATTCTGCAACAACTTTCTTTAATCACGATTAAACTTTAATCTCCATTACATATATTGATAAATTATACAACTGACCCTGGTCTAGGTTTCATTGTCCCCTTCCTCGTGTCAATTTAAGATAGTATACACACAAGCACCTGAGTAATGGCTTATTAAAGCATAAAAAGAAAAGTTTGTGATGGAGCCCTTCCAAAATTTTTCCTTCCCAACATTTTCTCCTGAGTAAGCTAACATTCATCCCTTCATTCCTATTGTAGCCCTTGATGATTATACTTGTTTGATTCCTACCAAAATGAACCATGGTCACTATGAAATGCTTGACCTGTGATCAAAAATTTACAATTAGCAATGTGCAAGTCTACCAATTTAATAGTACTATTTTATACACTTGAAACATTGCACAATCAAAAGCAGCAGTCATCTTCGCATTGGATCAAATGGGACAACTCTATGAATGATTTGATTCAATTTGTGTGAAAGAAGGAAAAAGGTCAAGAATCTTCAACCCTGACAATTTACTATCTGAACCATCTAAACCATCCAAATCTGCAAGAATGGTCTAGGTTCATGGTGAGATGTAGAAGAAAGAAAAAGAAAGAATTCTTGTTTTCTGCAATATGAGATTTGGAGTTTTTCATGCTTCTTTTACTTCAGTTTACATAGCTGCTGTTTGTATCTATATTCATGTGGATATGTACAAACATGTGAATTCATGTGTGTGTGTAAATTTTGGCCTCAGCTCCTTGATGGTCATGTTAGAATTTATCCGATTAATCCCATTCGGATGTGGCGGCATACCATGCATCAGGATTTATTTTAGGTATTTTAATCTATATATAAAGGTTAAGGGATTTACATAGCTGCTATATCTATCTCTACATGTTTGTGGATGGCCCGTAAAACTCACTAGGATAAGCGGTATTATTGAACTCCTTAATCATAAACCTTGTAGAAGAGTGAACCAAGCTAATTAAGCTTTGAGACACTAAGAATATTGAGTATTAGCGATGGCAAATTTGCCATCGCTAATACTCTTTTTCACCGATGACAAATAGCGACCAAGAAATTTGCCATCGCAAAAAATAAAAAAAATTATTACCGATGGAAGACTGACTATTAGCGATGAAAAAACTATCGCTAATAAATTTAAAATTTTAAAAAAATTTTGATTATAATTATAATTAAATTAATTAATTATCGATAGTTATTAGCGATGGCTGTAATTACCGTCGCTAATAATTTTGAAAAAAATTATTTAAAAAATTTTGAAAAAAAATATTTTTTCTTGATAAAAGTATTAGCAATGGTTTTAGCGATAGAGTACTGTCACTAACACTTTTACCGATGGCATTAGCGACAGCCACTTTACCGCCGCTAATATTCCACCTCATTTACCCTTACGGGGGAAAAAATTTACGCTCATGCGCCTGATTCTCTCCCTTTCTCGCAATTCTCCTCTCGCTGGTGCCCAAACCCCCATCAACCCCCCAAAAACCCCTTTTCTCCCTCCCCGCCCCATCCCTTTGGCATCCCGTGGCCCCGAGCCCGCATCCCTCCACTCTCGTGGCCACCCCGATCTCGCCGACCTGACCCCATGGCCTCGAGCCTGTGCCCCTCCATGCCCGTGGCTGTCCCGACCCCATCGGTCCCGACGTCATCGGCCTAACTTTGCGGCCCCGAGCTTGAGTCCCTCCATGCCCGTGGCCGCCCCTACCCCATCGGCCCCTGCCCCCCACCCCCAGCCTGCAGCCCCGCCCCCCTGGCTTGACCACACAGCCCCATCCCTGTGCCTTCGTTTCCGCGGCCGCATCCCTAAGCCAATGCCCCAGCCTCATCGGCCCGACCCTGCAGCACCTACCCCACCACCTCCACCCCACGGCACATGCCCCGTTGCCCCCAGCCTGCGGCCCTGATTCTGCGGCCCCTGTCCTGTCAGCTCGATCCCATGGCTCCATCCCTGCGCCCCTATCTCTGCGACCGCATCCTTGAGCCGACATCTCATCCCTGAGCCGTCTGCTTGCTGTTGCGAGTATTAGCGACGGCATCAGCAACGACTAATACCATCACTAAAAGTTAATTTTTTTATTTAAATTATATTAATTAAGTATAATTAGATATTAAAAAATTAATTAATTAAATATTAATTTAATTAATTTGTTAGATATTTAATTAATTAATTAATTAGAAGCATGGGACTTGGGTCTCGACAGGCAGAGCACTCGAACAAGGGACGGTATCGGACAGCATTGCAAACACAAGGCCGAGGCGTGGCCTGTGCGCTTGGGTGCCTCAAATCCCAGCTAGCATCCAAGAGCTGATCAGCATTACGAACACGAAGCCGAGGCATGCCCTACGCACTCGGGTCTTGGGTCCCAGTTAGCATCCAAGATATTCAGCCCTCATACGCCCTACGTGCTCAGGTTGAGGGAAGGTGCCGATCAGCATTGTGAACACGGAGCCGGGGCATGCCCTATGTGCTCGGGCCTTAGGTTCCAGCTGGCATCCAAGGCATCCAGCCCTCGCACACCCTACACGCTCAAGCTGATGGAAGGTGCCAGACAGCATTGCAAATACAGGGCTAAGGTATGCCCTGCGTGCTTGGGCCTCGGGTTCCAGTCGATGTCCAAGGCAGCCAGTCCTCGTGCAAGGATCGAGTACATATTCTACGGCATCCTATAATTGGGTGTTAATTTAAGTAATTAATTAGGTATTAATTTTTTAAAAAAATTACATTATATAGAACCATAGACCCATCTTTTGATTAATGTATATATTCTATTGTACCCATATATATATATTTTTATACAGATGGAAGAATTATGTACATTGATCAATTGATTATCTAATATGGATAATTTAAAAAATATAAGTAATTCTATAGGTAATTATAGTAATCAAATGGTATGCTGAGGATTCGAAAAAAATTTTGAATAATATTTCTCTTTAGTTCTCTCTGTACATCTTTAGCCATATGGGGAGAACTAAGAAAAAGTACTGTCAAAATTTTTTTTAATCCCTGTTGCATATCATTTGATTACTGTAATTGACCTATAGAATTAATATATTTTTTGAATGGGATAGGACCTTCTATACCTATTAGTTGATGATATGATGTATTTACTATGTAAACCATTTTGAATGATAAAATAATTAATTAGCAGTTGCTTTGTATTTATGTATATACAAAATTCTTAGATAGTATACCATAGAACGTAGTTGGATGGACCGTCGAGTAGTCGACGGAATGATTTCTGCTAAATATAGAGAGGGTATAGAGTACTTCTGTGATTTTGCTTTTGAAAATGTAGTACTCTTACATCAGAGACGGGCTCATTGCCCTTATAACAGATGTGGTAATAGAGAAATATTGGATAGGAATATAATTACTGTCTATTTGTATAAGGATAGATTTATGTCCAACTGCAAGCATTGGTACTTGCATGGAGAGATGTGGGAGAAAGTTGCAAGGGTTAGAAGTGAACAGGATAGGGATACAGATAGAATGGTAGACATGGTTATGGATGCGGCTGGTCTTGAATTTAACTAAAATATGGAGGATGATCTAGAAGCTAGTAGTGGTAATTTCTACTGTATGCTGAAAGATGCTGATGAATCACTATGGTCGGGATATAAAACACACATTGTATTATCAGCTGTGTCAGAGTTATTGAATTTGAAGGCTGAGTTTAATATGACAGTTAGTTATTATGATAGGATGGTAGTAATAATAAAGAATATGCTATCCAAGGATGAAAAGCTTATTGGGAGCTTCTATACTTTGAAAAAAATGATGAAAAGATTGGGCATAGGATATGAGAAGATAGATGCATGCCGTAATGATTGCATGCTTTTCTACAAAGAAGACCAACTGAAGAGCTCATGTGACATATATGGTGAAAGCCAATTTAAGCCAAGACAAGAGAGTAGAAATCAAAAGAAAATACCATAAAAGGTTCTTCAATACCTTTCGCTCACTCCTAGGCTTTGGAGGCTCTACTTATCCAAGAGTACTGCCGACAGATGAAATGGCATAAAGAAAAAATTCGCAAGCACTCTGATATGATGAGTCATCCATCGGACAGTGAGGTATGGAAGTAATTTGATGCTTGCTACCCTTTATTTGCTCAGGAATCATGCAATGTCCGACTGAATCTATCTATGGATGGCTTTGCACCGTTCAATCATGCAGCAACCTCTTATTCATATTGGTCAGTCTTTATTACTCTAGACAATCTTCCATCTGGGATGTGTATGAAAGATATAACATCTTTCTTACATTAGTCATTCTTGGACCACGATATCCTAGTAGAAGCATTGATGTATATCTAAGGCCTCTTATTGATGAGCTAAAATTCTTATGGTTCGATGGCATATGTACTTTTGATGCATCAAAGAAGTAAAATTTTGTAATGAGGCTGCATTGAGTGACTACTATAGAATCCTCAAAGAAGTAATCAAGTTGACCTACCTCTTAGGTGATAATAGTGTCATTTTATTTAAGTACCGATGGTTTGATACCGATAATTGTATGAAGGTTGATCCATGATATGGGCTTATTGAAATCAAATATGGATCAAAAGCATATGTTAATGATTCCTTTGTGCTAGTCCAACAAGCTGCTCAAGTGTATTATACTCCTTTTTTATTAAGAGAGAGAAAGAAAAGATTGGTGGGCTGTATGTAAGGTTAAGTCTCAAGCCATTCATTATGCGTTCGAAGAAGAAGAAGAGCCCCAGGATAAAACATTAGAGTTTCATTGGTCTTTAAAAGATGCTGAGTTGGATGCTCTAGGAATTCTCATACATGAAGGCCAACATGAGGAGGTAGACCCAACTGATTTTGTTTTAAAGGACAATCCTATCCAAGAAGAGGAAGAAAAGAAAGAAGAAGAACTGGAAGAAGAGGGAGAGGTGGAAGAAGAAAAAGAAGTAGAAAAAGAGGAAGAATCGAAAAAAGAATCCAAAGAATACCAGATATCTGAAGAGGTCAATGAGTAGTGCTAAGTATATAATCCTTGAATCATTTTAATTATTTATCTTGCATCATTTTAAATTTTGCATTGTCATCCAAAATTGTATAATTAATTTAGTGAATCTATTTATTTTTATTTTCAAAGATTATACATTATATTTTTCAAAGGCCAGAGCCATGCCAACCGAGGATAGAGCTCTCGAGGAGAAAGTGATCATGCGGCCAGCTTGCAAGGTTCTGCACCTCTCACACCAGACGATAAACTCTAACACTTTAGATATTTTCATTTATGTTATTTTATCTTTTACTAAATAATATAACATTATTTATATTAGATATTTTACGCTCAGGTTCAGATGAAAGGGGTCACCAATGACCCCACAGTCACACGCACCAGCGACCAGCTCCCAGACATAGAGCCATGGTCGAGAATCTACTCGACTTGCGGCACCTCCGACTCGATCGATGGATAGAGAGCTCATCCACATTTAGAGTCACTCATAAGTATTACAACTTTAATTAATATATTTAGAATTTAGCCATTCTAGAGTTAACAATGATTTTTCAAAATCAACTTTGCAGTATGTTTAGAGAGCCTGGAGTATCTTGTATGGTTACCGACATCATCCGACGTTTGATGCCAGGTCGATGAATGAGTTCTCCAGCTGGCCATCTAGAGCTCGTGAAGCAGCCTAGAAATATTTTGGATAAGTCAGAAATGTTTAATTTTTAAATTCCCGATTCATTTGTATTCTACTTATTAATATATGCTTCGATTCTATCTTATAGGAATACTATCGATTCGAGACTCATCAGGATGAGAAAGTTGGCCATCGGACCTTTGATGAGGTGGCCACACGGAGGCTCTGAGATGGCCTTTACAGCCTCAAGCAGTCCACCATCAAGCATTTTGATTCCCAATCACCATCAGACTGGAGGTCCTATAGGGATCACTAGATGTGGACAGACGTATGGGAGACTCTCTACGACTAGTGGAGCAGCGAGGAGTACTTCAGTAGGCGGCAAAGGGTCCAATAGAATTGAGTTGCCTAGTAGGATCCGATCAAACACACGGACGGCTCTGTCAGCACATGTATTATGACCGATAGATTGGTAAGAAATCTATACCAAAATTCTTCACTAGAATTATAAAAACTCTTATATATATATTTTAATTAATTTAATTTTATTATTTACTTATTATAGACACGGTAGCTAGGTCATTGACCAGGCCAGCTGCAGTTGTGGGAGGTTACACATCAGTCTAGAAGGACTGATGATTATTTAGATTTTTGGTTATGACAAATCACGGTAAGAATTTTAAACTATATTTATTAAGTTATTATAGGATCGAATATGTATATTAGAACTAATGTATTTCTGAATTGTACATATGGATTATGCAAAGTACGTCGTTGCATGGCACGATGATGACCCATCCACTCAGCCCCTCCTTGACCTTGAGGGATGGCTTAGGATCACCAGAGGGGTGAGTAGGAGCCAGGTCATAGAATTCAGCCATAGCTTCGACTCTATAATGGCTCGATACTTTTCAACATCCTCACAGGCATTGACATCCTATACTTGGAGCGATGCGCATGTGGAAGAGGTAATGCAGAGGCTTTTGAGCCCACAACCTCAGAGCTTCCAAGATGCCATCTATGATATGATCGTTAAGATTCTTCGGGATCCACAGTTACATGACTAGCTGGGTGATGCGTAGTCGTTGATAGCATCAAAAATAACTCTACTCACTACGTAGGTAGGATGAGTCGAGATCGTATCCTCAGGGACCTTGGGCTAAGTTGAGATTGCAAAATAAAAGAAAGAAGCGTTATTTTTGATTTAGAAAATAAATTATCTTAAAATTGATGTAATTAGAAAATAAAGAGCTCGGGAGTTTTGAATTAATTTTGTACTAGTAGAGTTGTATCTCTTTTTTTTAATTAAATAGATGTGATTAATCTTAGAAAAAATACCTGTCTTTCCTCGGCACGCCCCGTATCTCCCTATTGGAGACCTCAACTTGGCCACTTGTCTGGGGTGATAAGGTGTGGCAACTTTATGAGTTATTTCGTATTTTTTCATTAGCATGTTAAAGTGCTTATTTGTGAAGTGTGTACCCCCATCGCTAATTATGGCTCTTGGGCATCCAAATCGACTAAAGATGTTATGTTGGATGAACTTAATCACGATTTTATGATCATTGGTTTGGGTTGCCATAGCCTCTACCCATTTTGATACGTAGTCCACTGCTACCAAAATATACTCGAATCCAAATGAGGAGGGAAAGGGTCCCATGAAATTAATTCCTCAAACATCAAAAATTTCTACTACAAGTATAAGGGACAGGGGAATCATATCTTTTCTCGAAATATTTCCTGTTTGCTGGCATCGCAAGCAATTATGACTGAATTCATGTGCATCTTTGAATAGTGTCGGCCAATAAAATTCACTCTACAACACCTTTGCTGCAGTTTTTCTTCCACTAAAATGTCTCCCACATGCCGAAGAATGGCAAAAAGTGAGAATGCTTTGGAATTCACTCTCGGAGATACAACGATGAATAACTTGGTCAGGACAGTATTTGAATAGTTCAGGTTCTTCCCAGAAATAATGTTTAATTTACGAGAAAAATCGATCCTTTTCTTGTTTTGTCCAGTGAGAAGGTACTTGTCCTGTTGACAAGTAATTGACAATATGGGCAAACCATGGAGGATGGCTAGAAGAGATTGCGAAAAGTTGTTCATCAGAAAATTTCTCTTTGACCTCATCTATGCCTATCGTGTGTTCAACTAAGATTTTGGAGATGTGATCAGCTACCACATTCTCGGAACCCTTCTTATCTCGGATTTTCAGATCAAATTCTTGTAAAAGAAGGATCCATCTGATCAAACGCAGTTTAGTATCTTTCTTTGAGAGGAGATGTTTCAGAGCCACATGATCAGAGTAAACTAGAACCTTAGACCTTAACAGATATGAGCAAAATTTTTCAAGGGTGAACACTACTGCTAGTAGCTCTTTTTCTGTTGTAGTGTAGTTTAAATTGGGCATCGAAAAGAGTCTTGCTAGCATAATAGATCACATGTGGCTCCTTATTAATTTTTTGGCCTAAGACGGTATCTATTGCAAAGTCAGAGGCATCACACATAATCTCAAATGGAATGGACCAGTCAGGGGGTTTTATTATAGGTGCTATTGTCAGGGCTGTTCGTAATGTGTTGAATACTTTCAAACAGTCTTCGTCAAAGATAAATGGTGTATCCTTGGCCAACAGATTGCACAAGGGTCTTGAAATCTTGCTAAAGTCTTTGATGAAGTGTCTATAAAATCCGGCATGACCTAAGAAGGATCGTATTTGTCGGACCGAAGTAGGGGGTGGTAGTTTTGAAATGACCTCAACTTTGGCTTTATCTACCTCGATTCCTCTTTCAGAAATAATATATCCTAATACAATTTCTTTTCGCACTATGAAATGGCTCTTTTCCCAACTTAGGACAAGATTTGTCTCCATACGCCGTTTAAGAACTTTGGAAAGATTATGGAGACAATCCTCAAAGGTGGTTCCAAACACAGAAAAATTATCCATAAAAATTTCAAGACATTTGTCCACCATATCCAAAAAAATGGTCAGTATGCACCGTTGAAATGTAGCGGGTGCATTGCAGAGCCCGAATGGCATACGTCGAAAAGCGAAGGTGCCATAGGGGCAGGTGAAGGTAGTTTTTTCTTGATCATCCAAAAATACAGGTACTTGATTGTACCCTGAATAACCATCAAGAAAATAGAAGAAACTTTATCCTGCTAACCGTTCTAAGATTTGGTCGATGAAGGGCAATAGAAAATAGTCTTTCTTAGTAACGGTATTCAGTTTTCTATAATCTATGCATACTTACCATCCAGATGATATGCGAGTGGGAAGCAGTTCACCTTCTTCATTCTCAACCACAGTAATACCTGATTTTTTAGGTACTACTTGAGTGGGACTGATCCATTACTATCGGATATGGGGTAGATGATTCCAGCATCTAACCACTTTACCACCTCTTTCTTTACTACTTCACGCATGTTTGGGTTCAATCTCCTCTGCATATCTCGATGGGGTTTGGCATGTTCCTCAAAATGAATATGGTGCATGCAAATGGAGGGGTCAATTCCTTTTAAATCGGCAATGGACCAACCGATAGCCTCTTTGTGTTCCTTCAGAATACCAACAAATTATGCTTCCTGATTAGGGGTCAAGTCTGATGCAATGATTGTCGGGAGGGTATCATTGAGTCCTAGAAATACATACTTGAGCATAGCAGGAAGGAGTTTTAATTCTAACGTAGGTGGTGATTCTAAAGATGGGACTATTGGTGTACTGGCTAATGTGGGCAATGACTCATACTTGATTGTCCATGGAGGAGTAGTTTTATCGTGTGGTGTATCCAACAAGATGTTAACTTCTTTC
The DNA here is from genome assembly GCF_000442705.2 of Elaeis guineensis. Taxonomy (NCBI): domain Eukaryota; kingdom Viridiplantae; phylum Streptophyta; class Magnoliopsida; order Arecales; family Arecaceae; genus Elaeis; species Elaeis guineensis. The sequence continues at coordinate 37,190,011 of NC_025998.2, forward strand.
ATATATTCCTCAAAGTCATACACTCCAAAGTGAGCCAAGCAAGTATCTAAGGGGTCTGGTGCTAGAATTATGGGTGTTGCATCTTCTATAATGTCTTCTAGTGTATCTACTTCGAAGCAACTATCCATTGATGGTCCTTGGGAAGCACCAAACACATTCAGTCTTAGTTTCTTATTCCCAAACGATACGTCCATGACTTCTGTCCTACAATTAATGCATGCATTTGCCGTAGCTAGGAAGGGTCATCCTAAGATAATGGAAATTTGTCTGGGGTTGCCACTTAGTTCCATGTCGAGAACCAGAAAATCAACTGAAAAGTAAAACTCATCTACCTTGACCAAGACATCCTCAAGCATTCCATGTGGTTCCTTAATTGATCTGTCGACTAACTGTAGTGTGACTGATGTGGGTTTCAGTTCTCTGAATCCAAAAAGTTCATACACCGAACTAGGTAAAAGATTCACTCTTGCCCCTAAATCCAAAAGAGCTTTTTCAATGTGATAATCTCCTATAACACAGGAAATGATGGGGGCTTCTAGGTCCTTAAGCTTTGGAGGAGTGGCATGCTGGAAGACAGAACTAGCCTATTCAGTGAGGCATACTTTCTTTGGGATTTATGATCTAGATTTATGTTTTTGGGTGCACAAATCCTTAAAAAATTTAGCATAAGCAGGGACCTGTTTGATTGCGTCTAGAAGGGGAAGATTAATTTGGACTTGCTTAAACAATTCCAACATCTCATCGAGTTTTTCTTCCTTCTTATCTGTAGGAATAGGGGCTTTCAGGACATCCAAAAATGGGGCTTTAGACAAGTAAGATGATTCCGGTGTAGTTGGTTCATTCTCTATTTTCAGGTCCTCCTTGTTCTTGGGTGATTTGACTTCGGTTAGAGGTTTAGAGATGATCTCATTGGTTTTACTGGTGTGTTCAATGACCTTCCCACTTCTCAGAGTCATGATTGATTTGGCGTGTTCAGAAAAAGCTTTTGGGGTATTAGAGCTCTCAATCACAAATTATCCTCTTGGGTTGCTCTCGGATTGACTAGGTAATTTTTCTCCTTCCCTCCTACTGAATGCAGTCGCTAGTTGACCTATTTGGGTCTCTAGCTTAGCAATGGATTGTGTGTGGGAGTTAAGGATCTGAGTGTTGACTTCTAATCGTTCTAATACTTTCAGAACTTTTTCTTCAAAAGCTGAGCTGTGACCAGTAGTAGATGGTTGAGAAGTATTTTGAAATTGATGGTATGGTCCATGCCTATATGTTGGGTCCTGATATTGAGGTCGAAGTGCGGCAGGGCCAACCACTGGTTGTGGTCTCCAAAAAAAGTTTGGATGGTTTCTCCAACTGGGGTTATAAGTGCTCGAATATGGATCGTTTCCTGGTCTGCGAGCTTGTTGGACTTGAGCTTGCTGAACCTGCTCGTGCACAAACTCAGAAAATTGAGGTGCGGCTGGGCATTCACTAACAAAATGGTTCGGACTTGCACACAATGCACAAACTTCTTGGATTGGGTTAGGTGGAATCGGAGATTGTCCAGTATTTAGAAGACGATCTAATTTTTGGGACAGTTCATCTACCTTATGATGGATATCTATGGCATTTCCTACTTCATATATTCCACCTGTCTTTGGGTTTAACATGGGTTTATCTCTAATAGAGGTAGACATATGATGTAATGAATTTTCACTTAAAATTTTAAATAGTTGCCATGCCTCATCCTCACTTTTCAGTATGAATGTCCCACCGCATAATGCATCGACCATTTGTCGATGTCTTTCAGATAGCCCATCATAAAAATATTGGATTAACTGCCACTTGGGTACAGCATGGTGGGGATATTTTCTAATAAGGTCCTTTAATCTCTCTCATGTTTCATGAAATATTTTTTCATCTAATTGGAAAAAACTAGTTATGGCTTTCTTTATTAGATTAGTTTTTTCTATGGAAAAATATTTCTTGAAAAACTCTCCTTGCAACTGATCCCAGGTTGATATAGTCATGGAATCCAAAGTATGTAGCCAGTATTTGGCTTTGTCCTTAAGTGAAAAAGGAAATAATTTTAACCTAAGAGCATCATCGGAGAAGTTGTGAATTTTGACAGTTGAGCATATCTCAAGAAATTCTTCAAGATGTTTATAAGGGTCCTCATTACTAAGTCCATAAAATGAAGGTAACATTTGGATTATACTGAACTTAATTTCATATTGAGTGGCCTCCACAGGGAGCACTTGAATACAAGGAGAGTAGGTATATGTGGAAGGAGTAAAGTACTCCTTCAATTGCTTAGGTGGATCATTCTCCTGATTTCGGTCCATATTTTTATGTCTGTTGGCTCTAAAGGTTCTTTCTATTTCTGGATCAAAAGGTTGGATTTCTAGTCATAACGATCTACGGCCAAGCATACACCTTACAATTGTACTTTAGAGCAAACACAAAAAATTTTAGTTTTTATAATATATATATATATATATATATTTATAATAAATTGAGAAAAGAATGAAGAAAATCTAAAGAGAAGAACCTAAGAATCTTAAATCTATGAAAATGAAGAAATTAGTTAATGTTTAGATGTTAATTGCAATCAACTTAAACAAGCATAGAATCTCTATCCTAAGGTTAACTTAGATCTAGACAGCTCCTAACTGCTAAGACCGCCTTTGAGCACTCCAAGCTCAAGACTGACTAACTGACTCGGTCAGGTAAGCGTAAGATGTGGGAGGTTCCCTACTCATTGCTTTCCTTAGACACCAACTGAGTTGGCCAGGTCAGTCAACGGAACCAATTGAAAACCACTTTCTTTAACCACTTGTCTTAGACACCGAGCAATTAACCAATCCGCACTCGGTTCAACTCTAGAGCTTTCTTATCCTATTGATCTCGAAATCTTTAGGGGTTAACATCTAATTAATTTTAGATTAAGGTCTAGGTTATGCAAATGCAAGGGAGTGATTTGTGGGTCAAGGGTGATCAAATCCCCACCTTATCTGATTAATGGGTTATTGCCCTTAAGATTAATTATGGAGATGAGATGCAAAGAAACAAGGTGTCCAATCAAGTTAGAAATTTTTATATTTGAGGTTACACTATTTTAGTTAAGTATCATGAAATGTCAGTGGCTTTTTTTTTTAATTCAATCATGCCAAGATCCCCGGCAATGGTGCCAAAATTTGATGCGTAGTCGTTGATAGCACCAAAAATAACTCTACTCACTACGTAGGTAGGATGAGTCGAGATCGTATCCTCAGGGACCTTGGGCTAAGCTGAGATTGCAAAATAAAAGAAAGAAACATCGTTTTTGATTTAGAAAATAAATTATCTTAAAATTGATGTAATTAAAAAATAAAGAGCTCGAGAGTTTTGAATTAATTTTGTACTAGTAGAGTTGTATCTCTTTTTTTTAATTAAATAGATGTGATTAATCTTAGAAAAAATATCTGTTTTTCCTCGGCACGCCCCGTATCCGTAGATCACGGTGCGTCTCCAGAAAGAACTAGGTAAACAACTCTTCTTTCCTCGGTACGCCCCGTACCCGTAGATCACGGCGCGTCTCCGGAAAGTAAAAGTTGTTCCTAATATTAATCTAACAAGAAAGCATAAATAAAAGCATATGAAAGAGAGCAAATAAAGAACTCATGATGATTTAAATAAAAAGCATAATCTTTATTGCATATAAAGAAATACAAAAAAGTTTAGAACAATAAACCATCTCTGTATCGTTACAAAATTTCTTCTCCACTCCCGAAACTGCTAGCTTAGCTGCTCATGAAGTAGTCCCTTTCTATCCCTCTATGCAAGGCTCTAGAAGAATTTCTGGGCTCCCCCTCCAATGGGAGTACAAAAGTCTTTTTATAAGTATTAGGAGGGAGAAGTTTTACATGATTTTTCGATGTGGGACTAAAAAAATGCTAAAGACTAAAAGATGGATGGATGAGATGGAAAGATCACAAATAAATAAAGAAAATACAAATCTTTCCTCTCAAAGTATTTCTAAATATTAATTTTTTTCCTTTAATAAGCATCTGTTCATCCGCCAGCAAAAACTCCCCACGAACCCGCCTGCCGCGCGCCCGCTCACCGCGCGTCTGCACCTGCACGCCCGCACCCGCGCGTCTGCGCACGCCCACTTGCGATGCCGCGCCTGTGCCCACGCTCGCGCCCGCCCCGCGTCCGCGCTCGCACCCACGCGTGCCGCGTGAACACTGCCGCGTGAATACTTCTTTTTATATTCCAAAAAGAAACTTTATTTCTTCACAATGACGTCTATATCCTTTTGGATTCCTTGCATAGTATCTTCATTTTCTATAATACCGTATGTATCCTTCTTTTATTTTAATTTTATTTTAAGTCCAAATTTCTTCAAACTTGAGTCTTTTTGATCTATGAATCGGACTCTTTGTATCGACGATCATCTTTCCTGTAAAACATAAAAAAGAGCATCAAATTCTTAATAAATAAAATAAATTAAATATAATTTTCTGCTTTAAATGACTTAAATTAAGTGTTTATCACTGGGCTCATTGTCTCAGCCATTATATAAGATAATTCTATTAGTAAACTCTTTTATTTGTTTTAAGTTTTCATATTTAGAAGCTTTATATATTTAGGTTTGAGTCAGAGAAGAAGATCTAGGGGCAAAAAATTTAATCTAATTATCCAATTGATAGGTCAGAGGTATCTATAGTTTCGTATCATCGAATAGAATGTGTAGAAATTATTTGTTCAAGAATCGAAAGGGTGTATCGAAAGATATGCTTTCATATTGAAACTTATTAATAATATTTTATTTTTTTTATTTCAAGATACTGGGATATTTGACTCTCATCCACCAGCTGTTGGAGAGGAGCAAGAGGACGACGATAAGGATCTGGACTGATTTTCTTTTATTTTGATGTATTGTATTTTTTTGATACTGCTTATAAAATTATATAATTTATATTTTTAATATAATATAATTAGTTTTTTTATTTGTAATTGTTATATATCTTTGGATTTTAATTATAACAGGTGCGAGAAATCATAATTGATTGTAATTAATTAAAATAAATTTTAAAAAATATTATTATAATTTTTTTTAAAAAAATAATTATTACCAATGGCATTAGCGATTGTTAAAACCATCGCTAATAATAAAATATAGATTTTTTAAAAAAATAAAATTAAATATTATCGATGAAATTAGCGATGGCTTTAGTTATCGCTAATATTTATTAGCGATAATAAAGCCATTGCTAATTATTTTTAAAATTTTTTAAAATTTTATTTAAAAATAAAAAAATAATGATAGAGTTTAGCCATCACTAATACTGTCACTAATACCAATTATTAGTGATGGCTAATGAATCCATCGCTAATAATGATAATTAGTGACTAAGATTTTTTCAGTCATCAATTAGCGATAGCTATTATTAGTGACGGCAAATCCACTATTAGCAATGGCTAATAGCCATCGCTAATAGTCCAATTTTTTATAGTGAGAATCCTAATGTTAAGATCATGATCTTAATATAATCTAGCAATCAAAAAATTTAGCATAGAGAAGGATTGAAAAAGTTCAAATGGTCAACTAGCAAGCAATTTAGCAGGTGTAAAATGGAGAATTAGAGAGAATTAAAATTAAAGCAATTTACTGCAAAAAATTCTTCTCAATAATTTACTGACCATCATAGACACAGGATATCTTCCCCTCCTCACCCTTCAAGTCCTCTTCTCCAAAAAACACTACTAGGTCATAAAGCAGGCTTCTCACCTATCTAGTTCCTAAACTATACATTTAGTAGCTTGCCAACATTAAGATTAGGATTTCTCATTATGGTATGACAATTCAAGCATACAACTATTAGAATTGAGTATTCATTTTGCATCCTTTTCTATTATAGTCCAAGAACAAATGATAAATCAGATTTCAGGGACACTATGTTGGATTTATGGTTTCAAAAATGAATTTATGATTTCAAAATGGATTTTAAAACTAAATTTATCATCTAATTTTATATTTAATTTTGGAACATGTCAGGTCGGGGTTTTAGGTGTGGGAATTGAATCATGTATACAAATAGGAATGAATTCAATGTATGAATTTAAGGAAAGAAACTTGTGGGCAGTGAGTTAACCTTATATGGGACGTAGAAAGATATGTCTCTAGAGATTAGAATTCATAATCTTCATTTATCACCTTTATTGAGATGTTAAATATGATTTATAAAATTTATTATGAGAGTCTCTTGATATGACATTGAATATCTATAAATATCTCATTTGATCCTACAAGTGAGGCATGCTAAGAAATCTAGCCTAACTGAAAGAAGGAAGCCAATTGCTTGTAGATATCTTTTATTGCTATTCAAAGGAGGATATTTTTTATTTCTATTTGATGGAGGATTTCTTTTATGGTTATTTAGAGGAGGATCTCTTTTACTTTTATTCAAGGGAAGATCTCTATTAGTACTATTCAATGGAGGGTTTCTTTTATTATTATTCAAAGGAGGATCTAAAGTTGATATTCTTGTGGCATTATGTCTGGTATGGGAAATGAATTTTATAAGATTTATCATGAAAATGTTATGAAATCAAATATTTTATCTAACAAATACAAGTGATTGATGTCTCTATTGTTGTGAATTGTATAATAATTTCATATTAATACTTTGGAATCGTTAAGTTCTATAAATGAGATATTTGAATTTTTCATATAGAAACACTAAATTATTTTTGTAAAGACTAGATAGTTTAATTTCTTCAATATTACGTAAGATATATTTTCAATTCTATGATTGATCATTATTTAGTTGATCAACTTATGCTATTATTGCTTCATTTGAATATTCTATATCATAATTACATCTATTAGTTGGAGATTGAAAGACAAACTTTATTGCCTATCGCATCAAATCATAAGGCTTGCTATGTTATTATTTTTTTTAAAGACTATATATGATTATTTTTGTCTATAATCTCAAATTGAACATAACCAAGAATAGTGGGAGTTGGTTAATATAACATAGAAAGGTATAAAATCCCTAATGGATAATGCATGTTTCTATTTAAGAAAATTTGGTGATTTGGTAATTTGCAAAATCTCCAATAGGTAATGCAGATTGTATGGTATATTAAGATTGATATATCTTAGATAATCAATCATGTTCTTATATTTTTCTACTACCTTTTGTAAATTCCTTAAGGATAAGTGAATTGTTTTTTGGACATTTCATAATATATATGAGTTTATAATTTCGTATATTTATAGATATTAGGAATTTCTTTGTTTGTGTCTAGTGGTGGATCTGCATTGGTGATATCCTAAAACTTGAGCTCTCAGATGGCACCAATTATGTTGATTGGAAGCAAAGGGTTGATAAACCTCTACTAAGGTTTTATGGTTATAATATATTATCTTTGTTAATCAACCTCCTATCAAACCAAATCAAGTAACCAATCAAGCTGAGGTACCCAAATATGAAGAGGAATTGAAGATTTATAATAATTGGAAGCTAGCCAATGACACTAGATCTTATGTCTATAATGGCCTTAGTAAAACTCTTTGAATGACCTATTTTCATACTGAGACTACCAAGAAAAATATTAGATAAGTTAGAGGCAAAGTTTAGGAAGAATTTTGATTCTCATGTAAATAACTTGTGGAAAAGTTTCTAGAGCTGAATGTGAAGAAGAGGCTGATGTCAGAAAGTATGTCAATGATGTGGTTGCTATGATAGATGAATTAGTGTATCATGGCAAAACCTTAGATAAGAAAACTATTATGTCTATCATTATTAACTCTTTGCTAGTATCCTATAAGCACATTAAGGATTTCTATACTTTAGCCAAGACGAAATGGAAGATTGAGAATTTTATCAATAAGATTGATCACCAAGAAGATAGAAGATCTATGAAAATATTTGAGAATGTTGGTAAGTCAAATCCTTCTTCAAGTAATGTGGAGTTGAAGCCCAATATTAATAGGAACTTTAAGATAAAGGGGAAGAAGCCTCAATTTCAAGATTATAAGCCAAAGACCCACAAGTAGAAAGTTGAAGTGAGAACTCAACAAAGGCTATATTTCTTTTGCAATAGGCCTGGTCATTTGAAGAAAGATTGTAAGACTTATAAGAACTCACAAAGTCAAAAGCAAACTAAGCCAAGTGAGCCTTTTCTCCTTGAATCGTGTGTATCCTACATTAAATCCTTTAGTTGGTGGGCTAATTCTGGTGGAACTGTTCATGTATCTAATGACTTATAAGGGTTCAAAGAAATCAATAAAATTGAACAAGGAAGGAGCTTTGTTTATATGGGAAATGATGATAAAGCACCAATGCAAGGAGTTGGGACTTATTAGTTGAAATTGCTAGATAATAAAATCTTTGATCTAGATGATTGTCTTTATGTTCCCTCCATGAGGAGAAACCTTTTATTTGTACCTTGTTTGAAAAAACTTGGATTTTGGTTCTATTTTGGAAATGGGAAGTTTGTTATGTATAAAGACGGTGAAATAAGTTTGAAAGGTTTCAGAAATTTTGAAATGTGCCAAGTTCAGCTATGTGGCATTGTGGTGTATGAAGTTGCTAATTCTTCTATCATCTATTCTAATGATTTATTTCTTTGGCATCTTCGTCTTGGTCATATTGGTAAAGATAGAATTAATAAGTTGGTGAAGGATGGTTTGTTTGATTTTATCAACTCAAAAGAGTTTTCTACTTATGAGAGTTGCTTATATGGCAAAATAACTAAGCTGCCTTTTCCTTCTAAAGTGCAAAGAAATGAAAATTTTCTTGATATAATTCATTCTCATATTTGTGGGCCAATAAATGTGCATAAATGTAATGACCATCTTTACTTTATCACTTTCATAGATGATTATTTGAGATTTGGGAGGATGTATTTATTGCATAAGAAAAGTGATACCCTAGAAATTTTCAAGAAATTTAAATTAGAAGTGAAGAATGCGATCCGGAAGAGTTTCAAAACCTTCTACTCAGATCATGGTGGTGAGTATCAATCTGGATTATTCTCTACATTTTGCAAGGAGAATGGCATTGTGCACTTGTTAAGCCTTCCATATACTCTAGCACAAAATGGGATTACTAAAGGGCGTAATAGAGCTTTACTGGACATAGTTAGATCAATGTTGGCCCTTGCTAATTCATTACTAGTTTTTGGGGTGAAGCTCTTCTCATTATAGTTCATGTGTTGAATTGAGTGCCTTCAAAACCTATTGAGAAAACTCAAGAACTCTAGTTTGGAAAGAAGCCTAAGCTGAATTACATGAGAGTATGGAGATATATTTCTCATGTTCTTTTTTTGATCTTGGTAGAGATAAATTGCAACTTAGGAGAATTATGGTTTTTTTGATCATTTGTTTATTGGTCATCCCAAGTTTTCCAAAGGGTATAGATTATTTGATCCAGTGGAGAAGACAATTATAGAAAACAAGCATGTAAGGTTCTTTGAAGATAGAATTGATTGTAATGAATTTCTTGGTGAAAAGTCTTATCTTGAAGAAGTCAATAATTATATTCTACCTGAAATTTCTTCCAATCCAATTAATGTACCTGAGATAGTGTCCCATAAAAGAAAGGATTATCCTAAGCCAACAAGGAAATGAAGTAAAGAAAGAAAGCCAAGTTTAACATTTTTCTCATATGATTTTATACATTTGCTGGTGAAGTTTTTGAATGGATAAGGTTGAATGAAGATATTTTAGATCCAAAGAATTATGAGGAAGCTGTTATTTATGTGGATGCTAAGGAGTAGAAGTTAGCTATGAAAGAAGAAATGAAATCGATGTATAAGAATAAAGTGTGGAGAACTGTTGATAAACTTGAATCAGTTAAGCCCTTGAAGTAAAAGTGAATTTTTACGAGAAAAAAAAATTCTGAAGGTAAAGTTGAAAGATTCAAGACTAGATTGGTAGTTAAAGGTTTTACTCAACAATATGGAGTGAATTATGATGAAATCTTATCTCTAGCTACTTGGATCCAATCCATTAGAACAATTTTAGCTTTAGTGGCTTAATATGACTATGAGTTATTCCAAATGGATGTGAAGACCGTTTTTTTGAATGGAAGTTTTGATGAAGATATCTACATGGAGCAGCCCAAGAGTTTCATTGAAGTTGAGAATGAGGACAAAGTATGTAAGTTGGAGAAATCAATTGATGGCTCGAAATAGGCATCCAAGCAGTGGAATATCAGATTTCACAAAAAAGTTGAAGAGTATGGGTTTGTTCAAAATCTAGAAGATCATTATATTTATATTAAGACAGGGGGAGTCAACATTCTTTTTCTCACTATATATATTGATGATATTCTCCTAGCTGGTGACAATATAATTCTTTTGATAGAGATTAAAGGTTGGCTATTCCACACCTTTAAGATGAAAAATCATTGTGAAGCTTCATATATTCTGGGCATCAAGATCATTCGATTAGAGAAAACTTTACTTATCTCAAGGGAAATATTTTGATGCTCTCTTATATTGATTTAAAATAGATTATTTTGTAGGGCCTGTTTGGATGGTTGGGTCCAAAATTTTATGGGATTCATGGTCCAACTATAAAAAATTTGGATTATAAGTAGGCCAGGTCCTATATTTATAAGTATCTAGGATCATTTTTGAGTGGGCTAGCTCGGATCCCATAGAGAGAAAAAATAACCTACTGAGGTCATTTTTTTTCTTCCTATGGGATCTGGGCTAGCCCATTTAAAAAGTGGTTCTGGATACTTGTAAACAAATAACCTAACCTACTTATAGTCCATTATTTTTGATGTTTACGCCATGAATCTCATAGGATTTTGGGCCCAACGAGAGATGGGCAATGAGTTGGGCCGCCTATGACATGGTCCGGCCTGGCATGCGATGGGCTGTGCCTGGTATGGTCCTTCAGCTACGATGTTGTGCCGTGCCTGACACGGCCTATAAGAGGGGGCTGGGCTGGGCTAGGATTTTTTGGCCCACAGCCCAGGCCCGACATAGCCCATAAGGGCCTGGACTGGTACGACCCATGGGCCGAGCATGGCACGGCCTGCATGCCAGCCCAACCCCCTTGAAATAGGCCATGCCATGATATGGCCCATTTAGGCATGGCCCATTTAGGATTGTTTAAAATTTATAAAAAATATACATGAATAAATTAAAAAAAAGTTGGAGACTAGGAATTTAAATATAAAGTCACCTTATTAGGTGGGGGGTTTGACGTGGACCTCTATCAATTTATTAATAAATATCAAAATAGTACAAGGAGAGAGGGGGGCTAGGCCTGACCTCCAGAGTATAATGAGGAGGGAGAGAAAAGTAGAATTATAAAGGTGACTCACCTTAACAATTAAAAAAATTAATATAATTAATAAAAGAAGAATAGATAAAATCATACCAGCTTGTCTCTACTCTCATTAAACTCCTTTAAGACCCTTTCTCTGCTCTTCTATGCTGGCTTGATAAAAATCCTACTAATTATCGGTCTCACTTGTGTCATCTTCGTCAGAGGATGTAGTAGAATGTCTATCTTTATCTTGAAGCCTCACCTCCGCATCCAACTAATCTTTGAAGCAGAGCAGCATATCCACCATGTTACCAGTCATCCAACCATTTTTTTTGTGAAGAACATGCCAACCTGCACTAAAAGTGGATTTCGATGCTACCATGGATATTGACACAGCTAAAATATCACGTGCAATGACAGACAAAATAGGATATTAATTTTTAATTCTTTTTCACCAAGCTAACACATCTAGATTATCTATTTGATTTTCATCATATGTAGAATGAAGATCATTTCATAAATAAAATTCTAGTTCACTTAAAGTAGATGAAGAAGATGCAGATGAACTTGAAGCATGTGTCTATCTCCTATGTGTAATAAAATTAAAAATAGATGATGAATAAGAACGACTAGAAGAAGTGATAAAGCTTTGTGCTAGTAATCTAGATTCACGAATTTTTTCATTATATAATGCATAAATATCATAAAGAAGTTTTGTTACCTTAGCTTTAGCGAATTTAAGATCCAGCATCATATTTTCATAATATGCATCAAGTAAAATTAGCACACCACTCAATTTAACTTGTGGATCAAATACAGTAGCTAAATTATACATAGGATATATCTTATCCCAATATTTATTTTATGTAGATTCTATTTATTCAATAATAGCATTAAAACATCATCAAATCTATATTCTACAAATTTTTTACCAATATCAAATGCTTATTGTAAAAATGAACATAAAATTGGATAATAAATATCAGAAAGAATATTAGTAGTATTATAAACAGTAACTAAAAAATCTTTCAAAATTTTATCTTTAGTCTAATCAATTTTAGTCAATACAAAACCTAATCCATGGTCATTAATATATGCACTTAATAAGTTTCTGTATGGATATGTATCATGTATCATGCTATATGTTGAATTTCAATAAGTCATTACATCAAGTTTAAAATTTTTAAAATATTTATCATGATTTACACACAGTTGCTTAAATTCTGAAAGTCTTACTCTTGAAGCATGAATAAAAAAAAATATATTTTTAATTTTTAAAATTATATCTTGGACCATGCCTATGCTAGCTTGTACAGAAAGATTTTTTAAAATATGACATGCACATCTGATATGCAACAACTGATCATTTAAAATGGGATGCAATGAGTCTTTCAATAATATAATAGCAGAATTATTATTAGATACATTGTCAAAAGTAATAGACATAATTTTATCATTAATTTTAAATGAATATGCCATTTAGTAAATAATATTTAAAATTTATTATCCAGAATGTAAAAAATCAAAAGCATGAAAAGTAAGAATACTTTTATTTAAATTTCAATCATTATCAATATAATAAGCAGTAATAGAAATAAAATAATTACTAACTATTGATGCTGATCAAATATCAGAAGTTAATGAAACTTTTAAATTTAAGATAGAGAGAGTTTCATCATTGCTAAAAAAATTATCATAGCTATCATTCTAAAAGTACGTTTACTAATTCTTTAATAAGCAGGCTGTAGGATTAATTAAACATATTCTTCAAAATTAAAAGACTCACATAAACTAAAAGACAGTTCATCCCTAACTATCCATTTAACTAGTACTTTTCTTTGATTTTCATGATTATATGTAAAATTACCAATCAGAGATCTCTCTTGTATATTGAAGGTACTTTAGAAATAACAGTCACTCATCCTATGATTTTCTTGATGTCTTCTCAAATGACCAGTTCCTCCGCTACTGACACAACTATAAAATTTGATATATTTTTTATATTTTGCTTTTCAGACTCTGTCAACAAAAACTCTTTCAAAATCATCCCAAACTGCACTAGTCCTCTTATGGGAAGAGATTTTACCTTGACTAGTTTCAGAGAGAGTAGGAGCAACAGGATTAATTTTCTCTCCCTCGAAAATAGAGAGAACATCAAAATGGCTCTCATCATAAGATGCCATTTCTAAATTTACGAATCAAAAAATAAAAACTAATCGGAGGTGGAGGAATTAAGTAAAGGTGGAGGAATTGAGTAGAGGTAGTGCCAAGATTTATGAGCTTCCTCTTGTGCTTCTTGATAAGGACCTCCTTTTGTGCTTCTCGACAAGGATCTCCTCTTGTGCTTCTCGATAAGGACCTCCTCTTGTGTAGTACTTCAAGACTTACTAAATACAAACTAAAAATTAAATTGCTAGAACACTTGCAATATTGCTAGAAGAGAGAAATAGTAGTAGTAGGGAATGAGCGAAAGGTAGATTTGGTGTGATGAGAATAGGAGAGGAGGGGGCTATTTATAGGAATCCATAAAACTTTTTCTCAAAATACCCCTTAAAATAGTATTTTATGGCTATTGGGAGGGGTAAAAAGGTAAAAAAATATGAAACCAGTAGTTTTTGATCATTATGGGCCGAAACAGGTGGTGCTTGGCACAACCCGTTTGCAATTTTTTTCTTAAAAAAAAGAGGACTGCGGCCAACGGACCAATGGGCCATGCCAGGCATGAGTCGCCACCCATTGGGTCTAGGGCCGTGTCGGGCTAGGGCTTGATGCTAATCTTGCCGTGCCTAGTATGGCCCGTTTAGTAATGGACCGTGCCAGGCACGACCTGTTTAGCCTCAGGCTTGGTGTGCTTAGGTCAGGCCATGCCAGGCATGGCCCGATGGCCTTCACTAGGCCCAACCATCCAAACGGCCCTTAGAGGGCTCAATTCCATATGATGGAACAAAGAAATTATCAAATAAAGATTGTCTAGGCTGATTATAGGACAAACTTGATGAATACAAATTTTTATATGCTTCGATGTGGGGAGTCTCATGTATGCTTTAATATGTACTGGGTCTGATCTAGCTTATGTAGTAGAAGTCCTCAATAGATTCAAGTCTAATCCTGGGAAAAGTCAATGGGAAGGAGTTACAAGAGTATTTTGCTATTTAAAGTGGACTAAATCATTTATTTAGACCTATCAAGTTGGTGAGTTACAGTTGATTGGCTACCTAAATTCTAATTTTCAAGGCTGTGTGGATTTTAGAAAATCCACTTTTGGTTTTGTTTTTATAGTTGTTGGAGGTGCAATCTCTTGAAAAATTAAGAAAAAAGATTGTGTGATATAGTCTGCTATGGAAGCTAAATATATGGCTATTAACTTAGCTACAAAGGAAGCTGTGTATCTTGGAAAATTTTTAAGAAGTCTTCAATGGTACCTTATGTGGAGTGACCTATAGTGAGTATTTTATGATAATACTTTGGCAATTGCCATCATTAAAGATCCTAAGTGTCCTTCTAAAGCAAAGCATATTGAAGAAAAATATTATTACATCAGAGATATGCGGAAAAAGCAAGAAGTTTTTGTTGAAAATGTGCCTTCTAAAGATAGCCCAGCAGATCCATTCACTAAGTGTCTTGTTGTAACTATTCAAATTTTGGGTTTAATGATCTGTTGATGTATTCTATATTTTGAATTGTAAAGAACATTTTGAGCATTAATAATAATTTCATAGAATGGATACTTCGTGGTTTATTTTGTTTGATTATTGTGACTAGTCATTGAATTGGTATTTGTGAGTACTCACAATTATGCCCTAAGATTTTGCTTCCCTATTAGGTTGCACTTGTGGGTGTATATATGAAGGGCTCAATGGGGAGTAAGGGTTGAATCTCAAAGTGTTCAAGCCTATGAAGTGTTTAGGGCACATCTCCTTAGTGGCTAATACTCAAATTGGAACAAAAAGTTATATGAGTTTCTAAGTTCTAAGTTTGATATGAATGTGGACCATTTAATTTTGATTTATATGGATTCTATTCCCAGTCTCTAATCCAACAACATATATGTTGTGTAGGTCTAGATTAACTATAAAAGTATTTATTGAAAGATTTGAGATAATGATTATTATTTTGGCCTCTATTTTACTAAATAGTGATACATATATATTTTGAAACCAAATGAGAGATTGTTGGATTTATAGTTTCAAAAATGGATTTATGGTTTCAAAATGGATTTTAAAATTAAATTTATCATCTAATTTTGTATTTAATTTTAGAGCATACGAGGCTATGGTTTTAGGTGTGGGAATTAAATCATGTATATAAATAGGAATGGATTCAATGTATGAATTTAATGAAAGAAACTTGTGGTCAGTGAGTTAACCTTGCATGGGAGGTGGAAAGACATATCTCTTGAGATGTTGTCTCTTAAAATTCATAATCTTTATTTATCATCTTTATCGAGATGTTAAATATGGTTTACAAAATTTATTGTGAGAATGTCTCTTGGTATGACATTGGATGTCTATAAATACCTCATTTAGCCCTACGAGTGAGGCATCTAAGAAGTCTAGCCTGATTGAAAGAAGCAAGCCAATCACTTATAGATATTTTTTTTATTGCTATTCAAATCAGGATATCTTTTATTTTAATTCAATGGAGGATTTCTTTTACTGTTATTTGGAGTATGATCTCTTTTACCACTATTCTAAGGAAGATCTTTTTTACTTCTATTTAAAGGAGGATTTATTTTATTGTTATTCAAACGAGGATCTAGAGTTGATATTCTTATAGCATCATATCTAGTATGTGGAATGAATTTTATAATGTTTATCATGAAAATGTTATGAAATTTATATTTTGTCTAACACATTAGTGATTTACTGTTGAAGCTATAAGTCCAATCATACTCATAACAAAAGATAACATCCAAAGATTACCAGAATTGGCCCCAAGAGTCCTGATCATGACAAACCTGAAAAATCCAGCTGAAGTGGATCAGAATGGACCTTGAATTTTTTAAACCAAAACTAAGATGGAATTGGAAAAGAACTAGAAACCATCGAAGACAATCCCCTATGTATAATCATTCCATGGAAAAAATGCTCACATTAGAATACATAAAATATACCAAACTAAAAAGTACACTTGATCTCCAAGAAAGATGCTCAAACAAATGCAAAAACGTTTCATCATTGAATATAAATAGAGCAACTACGTCAAAGAATTTGATGTCTATTAGGAAAGACACTTCAAAGCCTAATTTTAATGGATAAATAATATAGTGCTCTATTTGCCTATCTTCACGGGTTAATGGTTCCCAAAATATTTCCTTTTAGCAGGAGAAAGAAAAAAAGGTGACCAGAGATGGATACCAGAGTATCGTATCAATGCATCATATTTTGTACTATAGTCCTCCAATATCATTGAGTCTGTTCAATATTTCTATGTGTTCATGATGTAGACATTTAGTTGGTAAATACTTTCATTTGATAGATTGGATCTAAAAAGACAAGAAATCAAGTTGATTGCATCTAACCCTATCAGGTTTTGACCCTACCATACTGAAACAGGCATAACTGCCTCATCCGGAGTCGGAATCACTTATAAGACCCCAATTTAGAAAGCCCTTTCCATACTTTACAAGCCTAACTGCTTTGCTATTATGTCCAATTCTGGGATTAGATTCAATCATCTGACAGGTCAAAGAGAGCCCGGAGGATTCTAGATGAATTAGAAATCTTAATCTTTTTTCTATTTTATTTCAGATTACTGCAACGTTAAAGTAGGACTTTTTTTTCTACAAATACGGTCTTTTTAGCCAATGTTATAGCCAATCTATTTTGTGATATTGAATCAAAAACTCTTGAAGAGAATTTCTTTTTACTTTTATTGTTCTCTTTATTTCGTGCATCTTTCTTCTCTATTTTCCATCAAAATATGGCATTGGCTGCATCAGCTCATAACCCTTGATGGCTGTTCAAGACAACCTTTCAACAGAGTTCTTTGTTGTTAAGTCAACAGTAAGGGGATTCAAATATGATGGACATAATATATTCCGCTGAGCTGAAGAGTGATCAATCAAAGAAGCCTTACAAAAGACATGCTCACGAGAGGTAAGCTGAGAAACAAAGGATAAAATAAGGAAACCAAAAAACACCTGAGAATTATGTGGAGGCAGTATAATAGTGTTATAAACCTTGAACAAGGCATGTTTACCAACAATTTATTTAAGTAGCAGAGGGGGGTTACTCATCACCCACTTTTCTGCTGGATCATGGCAAATATCACAGTTGTCTTCACAGTATCATCTTATTTCCATTAGGTAGTTCAGGAGTTTTAGAATAATCACCGTGTATGGATGGTCAGCTACATGGTATCATCAGATATAATTGATATAAAGTTCCGAACCAGTAGATCAGGCATGCAAAATAAAAATTTGAAATAGAAAATGCAGAACACACAAACACGCACACAAGAAATTTTGTATGTCATGCCACCAGCGAATAAAAATTTTGTGTGATGCTTTAATCCAAGTTTTAAAAACTCAATGGAAAGAGACAATGGTGCTACCGTACCATTCCGGTAGAAAACCGGCATTGGTGCACTATGTGTGGTCCCGTGCTGTGCATCAGCACAGTGTCATACTGTTCTTTTTAAAAGAACCGGTCCACCTCCGGTACCAGATTTTAGAACTTTGATTTGATTCAAAAAGGAATGCACACATAAGTAGGACAAGGCTTTCAGTTAAGGTTCAGATGAATACTGAAGTATGAATAGGATGACAGATAGGCCTGCTGCTTGTTGTTACATCACCATACCTTAAAAATTATTCTCTGGTGTATTATCAATGATTTTTTATCTGAAAATGAAGTGAGAGTTTCATTTTATGATATTAAAAAAAAATCATGAATTCGATTGTGCAAAGAATGATCGTTTGAAAGTAGGAAGCAATATTTGCAGCGCCCAGCAATGAATCGAAGTTTTGCACCATACGTGATGCAACCACACGGAGGTCAAAAATATTTGCATAACTGTTCACCAAGCTTCCAGCTGTGACATGTGGAAAAGCAGTAATGAACTTCAGGAACCTCACCATCACTCAAAACAAGGATAAGAAAAGAAAAGAGAACAAAGACACTGAACAACATGAAATCTGATAGGCTAAATTTAGGATTAAAAGAAGCGTCTTTCATTATAAAATCAATTTAGAGGGACAACTTGGTCAGCCTCTGATCAAAAACATTGGGAGAAACAGGTAGAAACTGTGAGCAATCTCCATTCGTAGTGTGAGATTAGGCTATGTTTAGGTGTTTAAACAGTAAATGTCTCACCTCAATTTGATCCTGCAAGCAAAATCTTTCATCAGATATCATGACCTATTATCATAAGCTCTGTTCCTATTTGTGACAAGCATACTTAAACCTGATTGCACCCATCATGCATTGATGTGCATTCGAGTCTCATTGTAGTCTCCCAAATGTCCCAGCGTCTCTCTATTATCCCTGACCCGTGGAACCTTTCATGATTAGAAATCTGCATTTTGAATACCCTCTAGGACCCCCATGAGCAGGGAAGTCCATTACCTTATCCTAGACTCCAATTTCATTTCTTCTACTCATAGACAGCCTGAAGGAGCAGGACGGTTATCCCCCTTCCTGTTGGAATTAATATGTTCTTGAAGCTAGAAATTATTATTCTTATCCTTATGATTCTTAGATGGTTTTAGAAAAAGAATAGAATACTAAAACAAATAAAAGATTGAAAAGATCTTGCCTGAATCAAAGCATGTGAAACACAGCCTTAAGAATGCAATTTGCCCCCTACATGCAGGTCTTCGGCAATCTCATTCCCAAGATATAATGATTTGGCTCAATCCGATCCTCCTCTCACGAGCACGATCGTTGGGAGACTGACCCAAGAGATTTGCTTCAGATGCCCAATTAATAAAACAAAGTGGAAAAGAGAGAGACGATCTCTGTCTCAGAAAGCAAAGAGAAACAGAATACAAGAAGAGATAGAGAGATCTTATTGTTTTCAAACAGTCGAATCCAGGGTCTATTTATAGACTCCATTTGGATTACCCAGTAGGCACCATGGTTTCAAAAAGATATGATGTTTCAAAAGCATCGTATTTTTCGGAAACCAATGTTCTCTTCCGAAGAGTTGTATCTCTTCGGAAAGAACTGTTTAAGTTTAAAAATAAAATTTTAATATTTTTAAATAACTAAAAATTAGGAGATAAGAAAATTTAAATCTTTTTATTTTTTTTAAAATAAAACTCTAACCGTTAGGATTTGACGCCTCGAGATTCAGCCTACATTGAGCCCACAGCGAGGTTCATGGTAAAAAACGGAGTCCAACGAGACCAAGATCACCTGAATCGGAGCTCGGATAGAGGAGATACGAGCTTTTGAAGTCGGCAAGAGAATCGAGACGGCGGAGGACCGCCAGCGACCGGCGGCAGCGGCGCGGCCGCAGGTGGTGGCGCGCGGGACGCGCGACTCAGGCCGGCGCGGGATGGCGACCCAGGCCCGCACGGTGGGGGCCCGGGCCCAGGCGGGCGCACGGCCCAGCGGGGCGCGCGGCCCAGGCGCGCGCAGGCCCGCGCGCAGGCGTGGCCCAGGCCCGCGCGCGCGGGCCGGCCCAGGCCAGCAGGCCTGCTGGCCCCTTGCCCCGGTCCACCATGGATCGGGTGGTCCACGGTGCGGTCTGTGGACCGCGTGGGCGTTTCCCATACGTTTCTCGCGGTCCACGGCACTATTCCGTGGACCGAAGCACGATCTAAGGGCCGAGGAGGCTCCCGGTCTTGATCCGACGGTCCAGGGAGGTTTTTGGCTTTGTTTAGGACTCCTAATCACTCTCTAATCAAGTTTTAACCTATGTTTAAGCCTTTAAGAGGCCCTGAGAACGAACAGAAGAGGGTGGATTCGGGTTTTCTCGCCGCCGTATGAACCAGAGGAAAGAGAGAGGCGTGAGGCGCTGTGAGAGAAGGAGCAGGAGGCTCCTGGACAGCGGTCGCCAGGCTCTTCAGGGGTTCAGAGGGGTCTCCAAGAGAGAGAGAGCTTTTGTGAGGGAAACTTCACGTGAGAGAGAATTGGGTGTACAAGGATTGAGGGTGAGGTCTCCTCTTGTAAGATTTCTTTTTCATAGTGAAGTTTGCATGCCCCGTGGAGGCGAGCCCTTTTGTGGCTGATCCACGTATTTTGATTATTTTTCCTTTTGTTTTGTTTCTTCTTTCTTCCTGCTGCATCGCGTGGTACTGAAAGGATCTTGGGAGGTGGTGTCCTAGCCAGTCATCCACCCAACAAGTGGTATCAGAGCAAGGCGGTACAAGGATGCAGATTGCAGTGGTGGTGAGCAAGACTGAAGATGGAGAAAACAAGAACAATCAAGATGGAGATCAACAAGTTCGATGGTAAGAGCAATTTCTCCTTGTGGCAGGCAAGGGTGAAGGACGTGCTCATCCAACAGGGGTTGATCGATGCTCTCTTGTGTGACGAGAAGCCGACCACCATAGAGGTGCAGGATTGGAAACGGCTACAGATGCAGGCAGTGAGTACCATTCGCATGTACCTGGCGGATGAGGTGGTGATCCATGTGCTGAGCGAGACTTCCCCGATGGTGCTGTGGTCAAAGCTCGAGGAGTTGTACATGGCGAAGTCTCTCACCAACACTCTTTTCCTCTGGAGACAGTTTTACCAACTGCGGATGACTGAGGGACAGAGCGTGCAGGAGCATCTGAGCCACTTCCAGAAGATCCTCACCGACCTTCTCAGCGTTGGCGAGAACGTTGAGGAGAAGACCAGGGCGCTGGTTTTGCTGGCGTCGCTTCCCCCTTCATACGAGTCCTTGGTGACTGCTCTTCTAGTGGGGAAAAGCACTATCAAGATGGACGAGGTCACCGCGGCGATACTCCAGAACGAGGTTCTCAGGAGGGAGAACCCAGCTTCGAGCTCAGGTGGCAGTAGCTCAGCTTTGGTGGCTTTTGGAGGTGCAGGAGGCGGTAGACGGAGCGACAGGAGATCGCAACGAGGGCGGTCTAAGTCCAGGAGGGACTTGAGCAAAACTAGATGTTACCGATGTGAGGAGTTGGGGCATCTAGCCAGAGATTGCCCTCAACTGAAAAATCGGACGGTGGCTGCTGTAGCGACGGCCAGCAGCGATTCAGATGGAGATGTCCTGGAGATATCTGACGAGGTATCTACTTCTTTCCAGCAGTGGATATTAGATTCTGCATGCCCCTATCATGTGTGTTGCAGAGAGGAGCAGTTTGACTCCCTGGAGAACAGTGAGAGCACTGTATATCTGCCGGATGGATCGAGCTGTGCAATCAGAGGCATTGGGACGGTCAGCTGGAGGACACATGACGGTGCAGTGAGGAGATTGGGGGAGGTCCGATACATACCCGATTTCAGGCGAAATCTTATCTCACTTAGCAGACTGGATTCGAGAGGCTACAGGACGGTAGCTGGTGGAGGAATCCTGAGGGTGCTATGCGGCGATAGGATTGTGCTGGAGGGGAAGAAGGGGAGCAGAGGACATTATTACCTGGCAGGGAGCCCAGTGCGAGGTGGAGCATCGGGAGCCAGGTGGAGCCCAGAGCGAGGTGGAGCTTCAGGAGGCGGATCGGACACGAGACAGGAGACTCGGGAGGACGAGAGGCGACGTCGCAAGGTAAGATTCCTATTGCTGCAGGATGATGCCCCGAGCAGGTCTCAGGTCAGGAGGAGCACAGCATACGACGGAGATGGGATCGAGCAGCCTGGCTCGACTCCCATATTTGCCTATCCATGATCAGCAGGCAATTGCCCCAGGGCATGGGGACGAGGAGATCCAGAAGCTCTCAGAGTTTGGAGGAGGCCGAATATTCAGTCGAGGTGGAGATTGTTAGGATTTGATGCCTCGAGATTCAGCCCACATTGAGCCCACAATGAGGTTCACGGCGAAAAACGGAGTCCAACGAGACCAAGATCACCTGAATCGGAGCTCGGATGGAGGAGATACGAGCTTTTGAAGTCGGCATGAGAATCGAGGCGGCGGAGGACCGCCGGCGACTGGCGGCGGGCGGCAGCGGCGCGGCCGCAGGCGGTGGCGCGCGACCCAGGCCCGCGCGGTGGGGGCCCGGGGCCCAGGTGGGCGCGCGGCCCAGCGGGGCGCGCGGCCCAGGCGCGCGCAGGCGCGGCCCAGGCCCGCGCGCGCGGGCCGGCCCAGGCCAGCAGGCCTGCTGGCCCCTTGCCCCGGTCCACCGTGGATCGGGTGGTCCACGGAGCGGTCTGTGGACCGCGTGGGCATTTCCCACGCATTTCTCACGGTCCACGGTACTATTCCGTGGACCGGAGCATGATCTAAAGGCCGAGGAGGCTCCCGGTCTTGATCCGACGGTCCAGGGGGGTTTTTGGCTTTGTTTAGGACTCCTAATCACTCTCTAATCAAGTTTTAACCTATGTTTAAGCCTTTAAAAGACCCTGAGAACGAACAGAAGAGGGTGGATTCGGGTTTTCTCGCCGCCGTACGAACCAGAGGAGAGAGAGAGGCGTGAGGCACTGTGAGAGAAGGAGCAGGAGGCTCCTGGACAGCGGTCGCCAGGCTCTTCAGGGGTTCAGGGGGGTCTCCAAGAGAGAGAGAGCTTTTGTGAGGGAAACTTCATGTGAGAGAGAATTGGGTGTACAAGGGTTGAGGGTGAGGTCTCCTCTTGTAAAATTTCTTTTTCATAGTGAAGTTTGCATGCCCCGTGGAGGCGAGCCCTTTTGTGGCTGATCCACGTATTTTGATTGTTTTTCCTTTTATTTTGTTTCTTCTTTCTTCCTGCTGCATCGCGTGGTACTGAAAGGATCTTGGGAGGTGGTGTCCTGGCCAGTCATCCACCCAACACTAACAATTTCTCACAAAAGATTTAAATTTTGAAAATTAAAAAGATAAACATCTGTGCATCTTATACTGTGCAATAGGTGAGGTGTCCTCTAGACTTGAACCTCGCTTAGTGTTGATACTATTCATATGAAGGAACCATAGTAGATTAGATCTTGAACTAGATCCTTTAACTCAGATTTCAATTTATCACACACATAGTACGGATCAAATGGGTCTTTATGTGGTCAGCACCATTTAGAGGCCTTGCACTTAGTACCTTGATTTTTTCATGAGAATTTTGTTAATGATAGCCCAAATCCCTAGTCGCGGCCTATACAACAATTCTCATATAGATAAGTCCTCCAAGGGTATTTGTGACCTAACATCTTATAGATTTCCTATCTTGGACTCATTAAGAGCTTAGCTCATCCTTTCCAAATTACTTTGTCACTATTAAAAGCACTCATTATAGGTGTTGGTGCGAGAATCCATCTGGCATCGGGACATTAGAGTGGACGGTGAAGTGGGCCTCCTAGGGGTGTGACCTGCACAAAAGTTCTGACTGAAGATTGCTCTAGTAAGGACCCTCCGATGCTCAAGTTAGAATGTTCATTCAACAAATGGAGGAGCATGAGAGGTAGAATAATGGTGTACCTTTTTGGGATCCTCTTTGAGTCTCCTTTATGGATGGAGGGCCGGAGCTTCAGTTGGCAAATTGGTTGGCGTGATCCCGCTTGATCAGGACATGATTCGTGGGGTGCGAGACTGTCGCTCGAGATTTTCGAGATGTGGAGGTTGTGGTTGCCTTATTAGTTCCATGACAGTTGTTGCTTGACAGGTGTTGTATTTTGATTAGAGTTGCCAATTGGGCATTGTTGAGACAAGGGTTGGTCGGCGACAACCATAGGTCGATCGCACAGTGTCGTCATCGGGATCTGTTCAAGGGTGCAAAGTTTGATCAGCCATGCATGGTCGGCTAATGAGGGGATATCGACGATGATGTACAAGGGTTGCTGAGTGATAGTCAGCAGGTCTCCAATCACTCAGGGTGTGAAGCATTGATCAAGCAGCTGTCGAGGACTAGCTTGGCAAAAGTTATGGCTGACTATGAATCGACAAAGGCTCTAGCAGGCGGGCCTGCTATGCTTAGACATGTTGGACCGTAGGCCTTTCTATATCATCGATCCAAATGAAATTTTCCTCCACACATGCCCCTTACTCTCGAGTCCGACTTTAGTCGGACGAAGGGAGTACACTATCTTCTTTAAACTGAGGATGTGAAAAGACCCTTCAGCTAATGAGACATGTGAGACTTTTGAAGCAGAGGTAAGGCGGCGCAACAGAGTGGTAGACACGACCTTCTATCTGGTAGGGATATTTGCATTATGTACCATATGATCACCCAGACCCCCCTGAACCTTCCCGCATTAATATTTGAGGCCATGAGAGAGACCCTGAACAGGTCCAAGGCTCACTTATCTTTTGGTATGGCACTCACCTTAGTTTTTAGGAGGTTCGGAGTTAGTTTTGAGGGGGAGGTAGTTGCTAAACTATCTCATTCCGACACCATCAACTGCCACACACTGCATCGCATGGGTTTCTCTAAGACTGATGGCGGTTGGACAAAGGGTGTTGAGGAAAGAGCGGAGGATAGAGCAGAGAAGGAGGGACTATCTTCTCCTCTTCATGATCACAGAGCATCCCCAGATATTCAGTTCATATCTGATCACGAGACTGATCCTTCAGAGTTTGTGAGAAGGCATGCTTCAGTTTCACAGTCAGAAAGCAGGGCACATCCTTCAGAGTTCAGACTAGCAGATGATCAGATTGAGATGATGTCCCAGTGTGTTGCCTCCATTCTATCTCAACAGTTTGCCACTTCAGTCTTTGCTCAGAGATCGACATCCCAGGGTGACTCAGACCAGACTCTGATCCCTCACATTTCTACTATTTTTCAGATGCTTACTGATCAGTCGGTACGTATTGAGTAGCTTGAGGGATGTATTTTGAGATTGACAGGCAGAGTATTAGACTTGCAGGGGCAAGTATTAGTTTTAGCCCATCCTCAGCCGCATGAGGACATTACAAAGGTCTCAGACCTATCTGCAGAGGTGGCTAGACTTCGAGGAGTTTTAGAGAGTGATTTTGACTTCTTGAGGAGAGATCAGGGGCTCCAGTGAGAATGCTTCTCCTCAGTTCAGTGTCCTGATGCAGTCTGTATCGAGAGTCTTAGATCTTTTAGACACCATCAGATTTCTCTTATTGCACAGTCCGTAGTTTCTCAGGCTCCAGGATCCTCTCACCCCTCTACTCGTGTTGGTACCTCTATCCGTGGTCGAGGCAGACGTGGTCGAGGTCGTGCTCGTGGACTTGATCCTACATCTCCCACCTTATCTCTGATTCTTCAGATTCTGATCCCTCTAGCCATGACATCTATTAGATCTAGATTAATTTGTCTCCTATGTCTAGGATCTATCTTATGGGCCTTGTATTTGTTGGCTAATTAACTCTTGGATAGTTTCTATCTATGATTTTTGTATTTTGAGTTGACTCATGTGTATTGGGACACCTTTTATATTCAATCACTTTTGAAAATATATATATGTGTGTGTGCGCTTTGACTTTCAATGAATGTCTATGAATGTGATCAAATTGAATTGTTTTAATTATGAGATATGAAAAATAACTCATATTAGTGCTGAGAAATACTATGAATTGCAATATGTTCTAGATGAGCAAATTGATATATCCTTTATGTTTGCTATGTTGAGGGAGAGTAGAGAAATAAGCAATCAAAGAAAGGGGCTAAAGAAGTCAAATATAGTATCAAAAAGGGGAAGTAAAGAAAATATATCCTTTTTATCATCTTTATTTTTTTTTCTCTATCCTTAAAATTCCTTAAGATCTTAATTGATACTATCAAAAAGGAGAAGTAAAGAAAATATGTCCTTTTTGTCATCTTTCTTTTCTTTTCTCTATCCTTAAAATCCCTTAAGATCTTAATTGATGCCATCAAAAAGGGGGAGTAAAAAAAATTTGTCCTTTCAAGATCCCTTAAAAGGAGGAGTAGAGAATCTTAATTGATGCTGTCAAAAAGGAGGAGTAGAGAATCAAAATCAAATTTGAGCAATAAGCAATAAAGAAATGAGCAATAAGCAATAAAGAAATGAGCCATAAGCAAAAAAAAGAGAAATTAGTAATAAGCAAAATTGTTAAGCAAATGTGTCAAAGAACCAAAATCGTCAGCTCTTTTTTTATCTAATTTTTAAAGCAAATGAACTTATAAGTAAATTTTAAATTGATCTTCAAACTGCTTATGATGTATTTCGTTCAAATACTTGGCTATGATGATATTGAAGTGATGCATCTTCATAAATTTGAAATTCATGTTCAATGCTTTATATATGCTTTTGCTTAAGTATTTTGTCATCATCAAAAAGAGAGAGATTGTTGCTCTTTGAATTGATTTTGATGATTACAAAGCATTTGAGGAGGTTACTAATGATTTTGACTTGAAAAAAGATTTATTGTATTTTAGGGGCAAAATCATAATTTTATCAAGTTCTGATTCGGAAGCCTCAAGAGCAAGAGCAGAAGATTTGTAATTTATTGGAGGGAATTTTAATATTTTTGGATGTGTATTTAAAAAAAAATCATGTTTATAAATTTGAGTCGACCTCATGAGTCGACTCATGGCAAAAGAGACTGAACGGCACGTTGAATTTTTTGGTTGGCACACTCTGTGAGTCGACCCCATGAGTCAACCTCTGTGCACGAGTCGACTCTATGAGTCGACCTCTACTGCTGTGTAGGCCAAAATTACAGAACAATCATTTTCTGTTTTGTGTCACAGAAGTCGACCCCATGAGCCGACTCATGAGCATGAGTCGATCCTATGAGTCGACCCCTGCGATGGAAAAACTCCGCAACGGTTAGTTTTCAGCTCATTTTGGCTACATCTAATGCCCATTTAACGTGCTCTAATGGCTCTATTTCAGCCCAGATTACTCTCCACCATCATTTAAAGTTATAAAAGGTACTTAAAGGAGGAAATCAACAAGGTTTTAGAAAAGGTTCTTCAAGCATTCATTTCAACCCTAAGCAAGAGCCCTCTTAAAAGTTCAAGAAGCTTTTATTTCAAGTTCACCAACCCCTCAAGAGCTCATTCAAGTCTTCAACCAGCTTGAGAAAAATCAGAAAAGCTTGCTTCTCTTTGTGTAAAGTGTATTTAAAGCTTTATTCGCCCATTAAAGGAGCTACATCAGTATTTCTATATGATTAACTGTTATACTCTATTTTTGAGTTGATTTTTTATTTTGGAAGGATTCCAAAACATAAAAAGGTTGATCCAAACCTTGAATCGGATTGTATTGGATTGGCTTGTACCCGAAAAATAAGTGTCTAGCTTGGAATAGCTAGAGTCAGAGGTTCCGATGTTGTATTCGGTTTGAATACGGTTTAGTGGATTTGAATTCTCAAGTAGGAGCTTGGGGAGTGGATGTAGGTGCAAGGTTGACACCGAACTACTATAAATCTTTTTGTTTGTGTTGTGCTTGCTTGCTCTCTTTTTAAATTTTTTTATCTTCTTGCATTCTTGCATCCAACTTCTACACCTTGTATAAATTTTTACTCTCCATATTTATCCTGCTCATTGTTATATAATCCTCATAGTTGTAAGTTAATTTTAAATTTTTAAAAACCCAATTCACCCCCTCTCTTGGATTGCATAGCTGGGCAACAATGCCGAGGTCAGTGAATGAGTTCTCGAGTTGGCCATCGAGGGCTCGTGATGCAGCCTGGGAGATATTCCTAGTAAGTCAAAAATATTTAATTTTTAAATTCATGGTAGATTTTTATTCTATTTATTAACACACAGTTGTTTCTATTTGTAAGGGTACTATCGATTCGAGACTCTCCAAGATGAGGAGGCAGGCCGTCAGACCTTCGAAGAGGTGGCCACGAGAAGGTTCCAAGATGGGCTATATAGCCTTTGGCAGTCCATCGTAGAGCACTCCAATTTTGAATTACCATCGGACTGAAAGTCTTACACAGATTGCTAGATGCGGACGAACATATAAGAGGCGCTCTACGACCAGTGGAGTATTGAGCAGTACTCTAGTAGGTGGTAGAGAGTATGACAGAATCAGTCCGCTCAGCAGCATCTGATCAAGCATACTGGTGGCTTTGTTGGCACATATATTATAGCCAATAGATTGATAAAAATTCTACACTTAAATCAATTTCATATTGAATTGATCATATGTATATTTTAATTAATTTAATTTAATTATTTATTTATTATAGATATGATAGCTGGGTCTTGCACCAGGACAGCTGCAGATATGAGAGGCCACACACCAATCTAGGAGGACTGATGATTACTTAGATCCTAAATCTCGACAGATCACAATAACAAATTTAAAAAATTATTTTATTTATTTTATTAATAAATAAAATATTATTTATTAAGTTTTTATATATATTGATATGTATGCACTAATGTATTTCTAAACTGTATAGGTGGATTATGTGGAGTATCTCGTATCGTGGCACGATGAGGACTTGTCCTCTCAACCCTTCTTTGATCTCAAGGGATGGCTCAGTTGCCACCAGAGGGGTGAGTAGGAGCCGGGTCATAGGATTCAACCATAGCTTCGATCCTCCAACAGCTCAATATTCTTCAACATCTTCCTCTTAAGCCTCGATGACCCAGACGTGGGGTGATGCACATGTGGAGGAGATCGTGCAGAGGCTTCGGAGCTAGCAATCTTAAAGCTTCCAAAATATCATTCGCGATATAGTCATTGAGATTCTTTGGGATATATATATGCACGATCAGCTGGGCTCATTGTCATAGCTATCACAGCAGATAAGTCTAGCTATAATTTTTTTTATTTATTTTAAATTTTTATATTTAGAAGCTTTATATATTTAGGCTTAAGTCCGAGAAGGAGATTTAGAAGATAAAAATTTAATCTAACCATCCAATCAATGGATCGAAGGTGTCTATAGCTCCGTATCATCGAATGAAACGTATAAGAATAATCTGTTTGAGAATTATAGTATATCAAAATATACATCTCTGTATCGACATATACGCTCTCACCTGAGTTTTTTTTAGATATATATATATAATTTTGATACTTATAAAGCAATATAAATTTATAAAATTATAAAATTTATATTTTTAATATAATATAATTAATTTTATATTTATGATTGTAGTAAATAATTTTTATTTTATTTATAATAGATTTTAAAAAATATTATTGCTTGTTACTGTGATTAAAATATGTTTTAAAATATTTAATTATAAATTTAAAAAAAATTATTATTGGCAGTATTAGCGACGTAAATGCCGTGGCTAATAGTCTTATAAAAAAAATTAAAAAACTATTAGCGATAATGTTGCCAACGATATTACCGTTGTTAATAATTTTTTGAATTTTAATTAATAAAAAATTTCAATTATTAGTGACGATTTTATTGTCGCTAATACCATCGTTAATTATCCTTATTAGCGATGGGATATTTACCGTTGCTAATAATCGTAACTAACGATGACATTATTTTCGATGAAATTTTAGTGACATGATTCCATTGCTAATAGTATTAGCGACGGCAACGTATGAGCAATGGAATTCCATCGCTAATAATCTGTTTTCTTATAGTAATTTACTTTTGATGATCTCTACATACCCCTAGTTGGCTAGCTTTGGACTACTTATTCTAAAATCTCAAAGCTAATCACTATCAACCATTAAAAATCTTAAGTAGTGTTTATATATAGTCAGAAATCAGTATCTGTCGAGGTGCTCCAAGGTAGTCAGATATTCGGGAAAGTAAATTCAGATTTTATGCTTTCACTAAACCATAGTCTTGAGGGTAGATATATGACCAAAAATTTTCTGATCCATGCTGCTAGGAATATGTAATATAAGTTTGTTTCCTACGATAGCTGGCTGCAATTCAATTGAATTGACAACTAGAATCTATCATCAAATTAATATTAAATTTAATTAAAAAATTATAAAAAATCAATGAAGATAATTTGTTTGAAGGCGTGCTGCGCACTGCTCTAAACTGATTTCTGACCCTCATGCAGGATTAATCTCGAGAACTCTATCCCAAGATACAACTAGAGACCTCTCCTATGTGTTCGACTATGGAGAGGATGACAGAGCTTCAATCCAGTAGTTAAAAGTGATGAAAAATATAGAAATAGATCACAAAAGAACTTAGTAGAAAAGCATTTGGCAGAGAATAGAAGAGATTAGGAGAAGAAAGAGAAAGGTTTTTCTTACTCTTTTTCAATCCCTACCAAGGGTCCAATTTATAGGGTCAAGAACTAACTATCTAGGCTAATCCAACAGTTAAAATTTTTAATTAGCTAATAGACAAAAATATTAATCAGATGATTAACGTTAAGCAACATTAATCATATTAATCCCCAAATAAATAAGAAAAACAATCATATTCATTAAAGAAAAAATAAATAGAGAAAAATAAAATGTGAGCCCCTTTATAGCCACGGGCATGGTGCGATTGTGCACGCATGAGTCGGGCAAGCAGTGCTCGCACGTGGTGTGATCCAAAACTTGTAAATTTTTTGTCAAAGCACAAGAGAAGGATTTTCATTATAAATTCTTTCTCAAGTTTTCTTCTATCCAATATGCGGCTAAACAAATTCAAGATTAGGAATTGGTTGGTGGAGGAAATTCTGAGTTTTTCAATTTCGTCCAAAACACCAACACATGCAACATTGCAGACCTGAATTGTGGTCTCATAAATATCTCCAAGCCTTGAAGGTAGCATGACCACCCAATATCTCAAAATAGCACCAATTCAAGTCATCCACCTTACCAATGTTGTCCTACACCTGAACCCTAGCCTTTTTCATGACTGTTTAGATCTAAAATCAGACAGACACTAATCCCATTTTGGATAGGGGTCCACAAGCCAACAGAAAAGGCCCCAAAAATCAATTCAAAGATTCTAGCAGAATCAAAATAAAAATACATAAGCAACCATTAGTTGCTCAACTAACTCAATGTTCCCGGAAAAGTATTCCTCAGCCATGTAGTTCAATCATCATGCACTTGTCCTTTTCAATCAGATGACTGGATTATGTATCCAATTCTCAAACAAGAAAAGGTGTTAACTTTCATTCATTATGACTCTAATATGATCTAAGCTGAGAATTCATTGCAGTGTATCTTATTTTAGGTACACTCCAAGCTATCCACAAATAATAAGACATGATTGTGTGTCTTAAAAACCACTACTTACAGTACACGAGTAGAACTGGACATTCTGAGCTCCATGCAGTCACAGGTTTCACACATTTCTTTTAGCATTTTTCTCACCATTGCTATATTTAATATTTCTGCTAGATAAGGTAGCTCATGAAATTGCACTTGACAAAGAAATGCACTCAATAGTGTTAAAGAAAAGAAATGAAGATTTATATGTAAGTCAGATGTTTGATTATCCCTTCAAACACAAAAAATTCATGTTGTTCATCGAGGATCACCATCCATATAGTGATGAAAAGCTACTCTCAAGAATCAAATGTTTGAATACTCACCTAGAATTGAGAACTTTACACTCACAACCCTTGCACAAGCACAAACAATATCAATAAGGATGAATTTGCAGAAGGCAAACATATGTAAGACATACCACTCTATCAGCCCAGGAATAAAAGTAGCTATTATCTTCGAAATGCAAATGAGCACAAACCAACAAGTTCTGCAGCTGGATTTTGTTGAGTGCCACATGATGACCACACATATAGAGAATGCAAAGCAAAAATAGCTTTTGCAGTATTGCAACATTGTCTTTTATGAAATGAGCCTGCACAACGATATAAAGAGTCCCAGTGGAATTAGTAAATTGGTTCAGCTGAGACAAGAATCCCTATAAACAACATAAGATACCTCTTACTAGGATCATAATAATAAATAGTCATTTAAAAGAACAGCAAGTTATAGCAAATAACATCTCCCAGACGACCGAGAAAGCTAATACATTGAAGCCAATTCAGAAGCCTTATCTTCATCTTGCAATATTAATAATAAGATGGTTAATTTAGTAATATTCAATCCATTGTTAAAGAATGGTATTTGGGCCTTCTTCTTGGTATCTGTTGGGTATAAAATACCCACAGCCGAAATCCTCAGCGGAATCGACTCCAACAGTTACGAGCAGGCTCCGCCCGGACTCCTACGGGAGCCGGGCTCCGTCGCCGACATCGACTGCAGGACGGCTCCGCCCGGACTCCTACGGGAGCCGGGCTCCGCCACCGACATCGACCACAGGACGGCTCCGCCCGGACTCCTACGGGAGCCGGGCTCTGCCGCCGACATCGACTGCAGGACGGCTCCGCCCGGACTCCTACGGGAGCCGGGCTCCGCCGCCGACATCGACTACAGGACAGCTCCGCCCGGACTCCTACGGGAGCCGGGCTCCGCCGCCGACATCGACTGCAGTACAGCTCCGCCCGGACTCCTACGGGAGCCGGGCTCCATCACTGACAACTCCAACAGTTACGAGCAGGCTCCGCCCGGACTCCTACGGGAGCCGAGCTCCGCCGCCGACATCAACTACAGGACAGCTCCGCTCGGACTCCTACGGGAGCCGGGCTCCGTCCTCAGCATCGACCACTGGTAAGTCTCGTCCGGACTCCTACGGGAGCCGGACTTCGCCTTTGGCTTTAATTGCAGGAAGACTCCGTCCGGACTCCTACGGGAGTCGAGCTTCGTCCTCAGCTCCAACGGCTGCCAGTAGCCTCCGTCCGGACTCCTACAGGAGCCGGACTCTGCCAACAACGTCAACTTCAAGCGGACTCCTACGGGAGCCGGACCTCTCCTTCGACTCTAATCACGGGGGGACTTCGTCCGGGCTCCTAAGAGAGCCGGACTCCGTCGTCAACTTCGACGGCCACAGACAGACTATGTCCGGACTCCGTCCGGACCCCCACGGGAGCCGGGCTCCACCCACGACCCCGATCGCAAGGAGGACTCCGCCCGGATCCATACGAGGGCCGAACTCCAATCGCTGCCGAGCTTCAGCCAGCAGATCTGCACTCCCAGGCCACAATCACGGCCACGATCCTGCTCCACTTCCTGCGGCAGACTCCACGCAGCTCCATCACTCCCTGACAGGCCGCAATAACGGTCGCAACACTGCTCCACTCTTTGCGGCGGATCCCGCGCCCATGCGGCTCCATTACTGCCTGACAGGCCACGATAAACGGCCGCGATCCTGCTCCACCTCCTGTAGTAGATATCGCACGATTCTTCCATCCACTGGCAAGACGCTGCAGCATCTGCATCCCACTCCCCATGGCAGATTCCACGTGGCACGCCCCAGTGATGGCCATGGCTCCGCTCCACTACCCTTCGCAATAAATTCTCCTGACCATGGGCGGCCCACTACCAGACGGTTACAAATGTCGCCATCAATCTGTTGCCTCCTCCGCTTATAAAAGGGGGACCCAGATACGTTATTCTCTAAGCTCATTTCTTATCTCAAAACTCTGCTAAATTCTCCGTTCGAGCACTCCATTCTTATTGAGGCAGAGAACTGAATTGAGCGTCGGAGGGTCTTGCCGGAGCAACCCCATTTCCGGTTTAGACTTCCTTTGCAGGTCCCGGCGGCGACTGCGGCTTCCCCGACTCCAGCTTCTCCGGCGCAAGCAGATTTTTGCACCAACAGGATTGGCGCTAGAGGAAGGGGCGTGTCTTCGCAGCACCCTTGTTCTTAAAGGAGTGTTCAACGGAGCCGTCTCCGACCGTCTCTCCGTCACCCACTCCTAATCTTCCCCCGCGAGATCGACACTCGATGCCTCCGCGCAAGGCGTCCACCCGGCGGTCCACGGCCTCCGCGGCAGATCTCAGGCTCCGGCCTCCCCTCCAGTTTCTCAGCCTCCTCCTCCTCCCCCTCCGGCGGCGGCGGTCGGTGCGGAGCAATTTGACTTGCTGGCACAGCAGGTCAAAGGCCTCGTCGAAGCCGTGCAAGCAATGCAGCAGCAGCAACCGCAGGCGTCGGTGCATTCAGAAGGGGCATCTCCGGAATGCCAGAACCCGACGGCGGGGCGGGCCACCTGGGCCACCCGCCCCGTCCTTCCCGGGAAAACAAATCCGAGGGTAGAGAGCCCTCAATCGGATCATGACTCCACCCCTGGAAGATCCCTGCCCCCGTTCTACCAAAGGACCCTCGAGACTCAAAGTCGAGAGGATTTCCTGGACCGGAGGCTCCAGGAGATGAACCGGCGGATTGAAGAACTCCGCCACGCACCTCCCGCTTATGGTGAGGATATTTGCACTGACCCTCCCTTCTCTCAAATGATCATGCAGGAACCGATCCCCAGTTCGAAAGCTACGACGGGACTTCGGACCCGGTTGAT
Source organism: Elaeis guineensis (assembly GCF_000442705.2). Taxonomy (NCBI): domain Eukaryota; kingdom Viridiplantae; phylum Streptophyta; class Magnoliopsida; order Arecales; family Arecaceae; genus Elaeis; species Elaeis guineensis. Next base: position 37,224,510 of record NC_025998.2, read on the forward strand.
CATCTGGAGGCCTTCCGGACGATGATGCTGCTTCACGACGCTCCTGACGCCATCTTATACCGGGCTTTCCCATCTACTTTGAAGGGAGCAGCGAGGAACTGGTACTCGGCTTTGAAGTCGGGTACCATCTTTTTCTTCGATCAAATGAGCCACCAATTTGTGGCCCATTTTGTCAGCAGCCGGCGTCCCCGGAAGGGTTCGGAGTCCCTCATCAACATCAAGCAGAGGGAAGGAGAATCCATACGGGCCTACATCAACCGCTTTAACGTCGCGGCGTTGGAGGTCCGGAACTTGGACCAGTCAGTTGCCATGGCTGCCCTGAAAGGTGGCCTTCAGAAGAATGATCTTTTGTACTCCCTGGAGAAGAAGTACCCCAGGGATTTTGTCGATTTACTGGCTCGGGCTGAAGGATACGCCCGAGCGGAAAAAGCCTTCAAAATGAAGGACGAAGAGACAGCAAGGGAGCGTCAAGCGGGAGATTCGAGTAAGCCCGCAGTTGAGAAAAGGCCAAAGGAAGCCCGGCCGCGTTCCCGATCCCCTCCTGGACACAAGCACGCCCATACTCCACCCCGGGCACGCAGGCAGAGGAGTCCGGACCGTGGGGTTCGGCGAGGCTCCCCACCAGGGAGATTTCGCAACTACGCCCCCCTCAACGCCTCGAAGGCCCAGGTATTAATGGAGGTCAGGGAGCAGCTCCCTAGACCGGAGAGGATGCGCACACATCCCAGGAAGCGCAACCCCAACAAGTTCTGCCTCTACCACTGCGACCACGGCCACGACACCGAAGAATGCATCCAGCTCCAGGACGAGATCGAGGAGCTCATTCGGTGAGGTCGACTCGACAGATTCATCCATCGCAGGCCCGAGGGTAGAGGAGACCGGCCAAGAGCCCTCCCACAGCCTAAACCGCAGAAAAGGGAGGAGCAACCCGGGGACCGACCTCCCATCGGGACCATCGACTCCATCATCGGAGGGCCTCAAGGAGGAGCGAGAAAACTGTAAATGTATTACTTACGATTTCGCCTTGAATCTAATCTTCTTTCTACCTAACGTGCTCTTCCCACCTGGCATGGATTTGTTACGACTGGGTACGACCCCTCCAAAAAACCACAGCCATGTCAGGAACAGGAGGAGAACCTCGTCCTGACATGAGCAAAGTCAAAGGCCCGATTCTTTTAGACCGGATGGGGGGAGAGGCCTTACAACGCCCTAATGTGCCCCCACAGCCCTGTTAGGGACAGGAGGAGAACCTCGCCCTAACTTGAGCAAAGTCAAAGGCCCAGTTCTTTTAGACCGGATGGGGGGAGAGGCCTTACAACGCCCTAATGTGTCCCCACAGCCCTGTTAGGGACAGGAGGAAAATCTCGCCCTAACTTGAGCAAAGTCAAAGGCCCGGTTCTTTTAGACCGGATGGGGGGAGAGGCCTTACAACGCCCTAATGTGCCCCCGCAGCCATGTCAGGAACAGGAGGAGAACCTCGTCCTGACATGAGCAAAGTCGAAGGTCCGGTTCTTTTAGACCGGATGGGGGGAGAGGCCTCGCAGCGCCCTAACGCGCCCCCGCAACCAGGCTGGTAACGAGAGGAGAACCTCACACCGACTCGAGCAAAATGGAAGGCCCGGACTCCTATGGGAGCCGGGTTCCGCCTACAAGGAAGACCCCACCCGGACTCCTACGGGAGCCGGGTTCCGCCTACAAAGAAGACTCCACCCGGACTCCTACGGGAGCCGGGTTCCGCCTACAAGGAAGACTTCACCCGGACTCCTACGGGAGCCGGATTCTGCCTACAAGGAAGACTCCACCCGGACTCCTACGGGAGCCGGGTTCCGCCTACAAGGAAGACTCCACCCGGACTCCTACGGGAGCCGGGTTCCGCCAACAAGGAAGACCCCACCCGGACTCCTACGGGAGCCAGGTTCCGCCTACAAGGAAGACTCCACCCGGACTCCTACGGGAGCCGGGTTCCGCCTACAAGGAAGACTTCACCCGGACTCCTACGGGAGCCAGGTCCCACCTACAAGGAAGACTTCACCCGGACTCCTACGGGAGCCGGGTTCCGCCTACAAGGAAGACTTCGCCCGGACTCCTATGGGAGCCGGGCTCCATCCACGACTTCTGCAGCGGGGGTTAATGGTGGCGAAACCCGGCCGCCTAACAAGATCGGATGAAGAATAAAAAAAAAAAAGCTCCCGCCCCCCCGACGACGTCTACATCAAACAAGTCAAACGACAAGAAAGGTTCAGCAGACAACAATATCAGTGCGACGCGTGGACGAGGTAACACAAAATACTCTTTTTTTCATTTTCGATATACACGCTACAAGGCCAGGACGGCCAAGGAAAGAAGGGCAAAACGACAAAAAGGAAATAACTACATGATAAGACAGAAAGACAAAAGAACTCTAAGGAAGCCCTGCTCCCTCCGGCCTAGAGTTATCTGTTCCGTCCCTTAACCAGGACTGCCTCAGGTTCTCTATTGCTTCTTCTAGTTCTTCCCTCTTCCGCAGCACGTCCTGGAGTGCCCGACGAAGTTGTTGGCTCTCAGCCTCCGCTTCTCGACGCCTCTTCCGCAAAACTTCGGACTCCGCCTCCGCGTCTGCGACGGTCTGCCGCTCAAGTGCCAGTTGGATCTTCATTTGTTGCAGCTCGGCTGTCTTCTCCCCGAGGGAGACAGAAATCCCTTCAACAGTGCCTCTCAGGGCTTGGAGCTCTTCGGAATCTTGGGCGGAAGTAAGCTGCGCCCTATTAGCCAGCTGCCTCTGGAGATGAATGACTTCGTCAGCCACCATCCGAAATCTCCCTTTGTACTCTTCCACTTGCCGGCGCCAGCTGGCCCGCTGCACGTCGTGGCTCATCTCGGCGTCTTGAAGCTGCTTCTGAAGGTCGGAGACCTTCTGCGACCACTTCTGTCCATCATCAACCCGGGCCAAGAGCCGGGATGAGTTTCCTTCCAGCTGGCCGATCTTCCTCTTCGCAGCTGATAGTTCCACCTTAAGGGCGCTGATCCTGGCTTCTTGAGCCCAAATTCGATCGCTGGTGCTCTTCTTGCATTCCTCGAGCTCCTTTGTGAAGTTCGCCTTCCTCCGGCTGTAATCCATGATCGCCTTCACATGGAGGCTCCGAAAGTGGGCGGCCTCAGCGGCAGCTTCAGAATGGCCTTCTCTTGATTTGCAGAGCTCGCCTTTCGTCTTCTTTAACTTCTTCGTCAGGTGAAGGACCTCCTTTTTCAACCGCTGGATTGTCGATTTCACCGGGACCCCCAGGGGCAAGGGGAGTGCTTCAGCAGGGCACTGCCATCGGAAGGTGAAAGCATCAAAGAACGGCTCATTGCGAGGAGAAAAGCAGAAAGAAGGAGGAGGGGGAAGGAGAAGCCATCTACAACAAGAAATTCGACTTTATTGATTGAATAATTTTGAGGACAAACAGAAAGAAAATATGGCGGCAAAATAAGAGCACAAGGTCGGAGGTCTCAGACCTCAGGGGTGGGAGGTGGAGAACTCGGCGCGAGGGGTGCGACCGCGGTGGCGGCGGACGAGGGGCCGGCCTCGTCTTCAGACTCCTCGAGGAAGCCGAGGTCGAGTTCGGAGAATTTGCTGGCCACCTTCTCTTGGCAGAGCTCGAACCCCTTGGTAAACGCCTCCTGGCCGAACTGGACATTCAGGTCCCTCATCTCCACGGAGGCCTTGAATTCCTCCACCGCAAGGGCCCTGGCCTCCGAGACCAGAACCGGAGTTTGCTCGACCAAATGGGCGACCTCGGCCTCCGCCTTCCTCGCCGACTCCTCCAAGATCCGTCTCTCCTCTTCCCGGGCTTGTCTCTCCTCTTCCCGGGCTTGCCTCTCTGTTTCCAGGGCCTCCTGGAGGGCGACTACTTCGGCCGTCTTCGCTTGGAGGCGAGCAACCTCGGCTTGGTAGCGTTCCTCCGCCTGAAGGAGGTCCCTCCTCATGCGGCTCGTCGCCTCGACATAGGCGAAGAGCTGGTGCCCAATCTGCAAGGATGGATAGAGAATTACGACAAAGGCCAAGTGACCGTGTAAATAAATATCCGCTTACCTCGAGGAAGGACCCCAAAGAGTCCCAAGCCCGCTGCTCAGGATCGGTGCGATCGATCCTCTCCACGACGTCGGACAGGATGCAGCCATCGAGCAGCCGCCTGATCAAGTCCCTATCGTTGAAGGGATTCTTCGATCCCTCCTCGGAGCAGACGGACTCGTCTGCAGCAGCTCTGTGGCTACTCGCCCTGCGAGCCACCGATTTTTTCCTCCTCCCCGCGACGGGCACCTCCGTGGAGCGAACCCCCAGAGCGGGGGCCCCAGTCGGCGGGCTCCTCGAGGAGGCCCGGGGAGCCACTGGCTCGGCATCTGAAGGAATGTCGATGGTCGGGGATGCCTGGACGGGCGCAGCCAAGCTCGTCTCCTCCGCCCTGGCCCTCTTCGCCGATCCGGAGGCCGCCGCACCCTTTCTCTTCTGAGCTCTCATGCCCCTGGCGAGCATCCGCGTCGCTTCGGCGTCCATTGCTAAAAAAAAAAAAAAAAAAAAAAAATGATGAGAAAAGAAAAAGGAGAAGGAAGAAGAAAAAAGGGAAAAAGAAGCAACACCGATCAATCAAGAGTCAAAAAAAAAAAAAAAAGAAGAGAAGAGAGTGGGAAGGAAAAAGAGGTAAAGAGAAGAAGAAGAGGAAGGCAAGAAAAGAAAAGATAAGATGAATACTCGCTGGATCCTGAGGGCTCAGGCCGATGTTGAAAAGAAGCTGCTCCCTTAGAAGATTAGGAAGGGAAGGAGCGGGATAAGTTAGAAGCTTCTGGGCGGCCTGGAGGTCGTCCTCCCCCAGGCTAGGAGCCCGGCGGACGGAATCCCTCAGAGACCCCCAAGGGGGCAGGCCCAGTTCCAGAGTCGGGCAGTGGATGAAGAGGTATTTCTCCTTCCAATTGTGAATCGAAGAAGGGGCGCCCTTCAGCAACCCCTTCTTACAAAACTGGAGGGAGAAGTACCACCAGTCCTTCGCCGAAGGATGGCGTTTGAAGGTATAAAAATGCCTAAACAAGGAGAGGGACGGCTGAACCTCGGCTATGTGACAGAGGGAGAGAAACCCTATCAAAAACCTAAAGGAATTCGGGGCCACGGAAGCGAGAGAAATGTCCAAGAAGCGGAAGAAGGTAGCGACAAAGGCAGGAAGCGGAAGCCAGAGTCCGGCACGGAACGCCTCCTGATACAAACAGAAGCGACCGGAAGGAGGAGTGCAGGCCCGGTCAGAGGGACCAGGTAGCTCCAGATCGTACTCCGGAGGAATCCCATACCGAACCCTTATCAGAAGGAGTTCCTCCGAAGTCGACGAACATGGAATAACGCCCGGTGCGAAAACCGGGCGAGGCCCAGCCCCGGACGCGGGTTCGTCCACAGAGACAGGGACCTGAGGGTTTGAAGCAGAAGAACTCTCGGAACTGCCGGGAGCAGAAGAACCAGAGGACATTTTGAGTAGTTTCGAAGGGAGGATCTAAAGGACCCTAAAAAGACGGACCGAAAGGGGAACAGGAGGCCGAAAGCTAACTCGGAGGGACGCACAAAAGTAATGATGAGAGGAGAAGCCCCTAGGCGGGAGAGGAAGGTTGGCACTAACCTATATTACTCTGAGGGACCTGGGGGATGAGAAACGGGAGGCACCTACGGCTCGAGAAGATGATCACTAAAGCAGGGCTCTCGAAGAGAAGACAGACACCAGCGAAAACTCAGGAATGGAGTAGGACGCCTAAAGGAGGGAGGACGGGTTTAAATAGACCCTGGGATCCGGCGCCATAATGATCGCGAATCCTCCAGACCAGTCCGCATCCGACACGTGTCCCACTCCCCCTGGCAGACGGCTAAAAGCGGCTGACGGTTGGCAGGATCATAATTGCGCCGTACCTAGGCCAGGGTACCTGCGTGATTTTCGAAGCGTCCCCTCATACCGCTCCAATTCGAAAAGACTCCGACACGCGCACATTTAATGCCAAAATATCCGGAGGCGGCAGTGCGCAGGATTCGAAGGGACGGTTTCGGCTGTGCCCATCTCTCTCTCTGTACTTCCTTCGTTTGAAAGTCAAACTCAGAAGTAGGGGGACTGGTGTTGGGTATAAAATACCCACGGCCGAAATCTTCAGCAGAATCGACTCCAACAGTTACGAGCAGGCTCCGCCCGGACTCCTACGGGAGCCAGGCTCCGCCGCTGACATCGACTGCAGGACGGCTCCGCCCGGACTCCTACGGGAGCCGGGCTCCGCCGCCGACATCGACCACAGGACAGCTCCGCCCGGACTCCTACGGGAGCCGGGCTTCGCCGCCGACATCGACTGCAGGACGGCTCCACCCGGACTCCTACGGGAGCCGGGCTCCGCCGCCGACATCGACTACAGGACAGCTCCGCCCGGACTCCTACGGGAGCCGGGCTCCGCCGCCGACATCGACTGCAGTACAGCTCCGCCCGGACTCCTACGGGAGCCGGGCTCCGTCACTGACAACTCCAACAGTTACGAGCAGGCTCTGCCCGGACTCCTACGGGAGCCGAGCTCCGCCGCCGACATCGACTACAGGACAGCTCCGCTCGGACTCCTACGGGAGTCGGGCTCCATCCTCAGCATCGACCGCTGGTAAGTCTCGTCCGGACTCCTACGGGAGCCGGACTTCGCCTTTGGCTTTAATTGCAGGAAGACTCTGCCCGGACTCCTACGGGAGTCGAGCTTCGTCCTCAGCTCCAACGGCTGCCAGTAGCCTCCGTCCGGACTCCTACAGGAGCTGGACTCTGCCAACAACGTCAACTTCAAGCGGACTCCTACGGGAGCCGGACCTCTCCTTCGACTCTAATCACGGGGGGACTTCGTCCGGGCTCCTAAGAGAGCCGGACTCCGTCGTCAACTTCGATGGCCACAGACAGACTATGTCCGGACTCCGTCCGGACCCCCACGGGAGCCGGGCTCCACCCACGACCCCGATCGCAAGGAGGACTCCGCCCGGATCCATACGAGGGCCGAACTCCAATCGCTGCCGAGCTTCAGCCAGCAGATCTGCACTCCCAGGCCACAATCACGGCCACGATCCTGCTCCACTTCCTGCGGCGGACTCCGCGCAGCTCCATCACTCCCTGACAGGCCGCAGTAACGGTCGCAACACTGCTCCACTCTTTGCGGCGGATCCCGCGCCCACGCGGCTCCATTACTGCCTGACAGGCCACGATAAACGGCCGCGATCCTGCTCCACCTCCTGCAGCAGATATCGCACGATTCTCCCATCCACTGGCAAGACGCCGCAGCATCTGCATCCCACTCCCCATGGCAGATTCCACGTGGCACGCCCCAGTGATGGCCACGGCTCCGCTCCACTACCCTTCGCAATAAATTTTCCTGACCATGGGCGGCCCACTACCAGACGGTTACAAATGTCGCCATCAATCCGTTGTCTCCTCCGCTTATAAAAGGGGGACCTAGATACGTTATTCTCTAAGCTCATTTCTTATCTCAAAACTCTGCTAAATTCTCCGTTCGAGCACTCCATTCTTGTTGAGGCAGAGAACTGACTTGAACGTCGGAGGGTCTTGTCGGAGCAACCCCACCTCCGGTTTAGACATCCTTTGCAGGTCCCGACGGCGACCGCGGCTTCCCCGACTCCAGCTTCTCCGGTGCAAGCAGATTTTTGCACCAACAGTATCTGTTTCCATATTTGTATCTTATGAATAAGTATAGAGATGGATATGGATATTAGTAATATACAATCCCTATCCAATCCGTTTTCGATCCTATATCCACGTGTGTGTTTGTGTGTATGTTTGTGTTTCTTCCATCACTTAACTTTCTCCATTTATTTACAGCCCCATCACATCAGTTCATCCATCTATATCCGAGAGATTTTCCTGCTCCAGGATGCTAGCTGCAGGGCCAAAGTGGCGACATGGACATCTGGTTTCCTTTTCTTTTTGGTACATTCGGAGGGCTGGCCCCAAACGGAACAAAGAAAAGTACATATAGAAAAAGGAGATCCCAGCCATGTTGGCCATAAACGTCATGCAGGAAAGGAGAGGAAGTGAGGAAGAAGATAAGAAGATCTCATCGGAATTTAAAGCAGCAAGGCGGTCAGCTGTTTGATTACCTTTCCTGCAGGTATGTGAAATCTTCAGTTCTTCAACTGCAACAAACAATGGTGCATATCTTCTAATGGAGGATGGATGAGAGTGGTGGGGTTCGCCAATGCACCAGATGTACAATATGTATGAACGTATTTCACCACCGCAAGAGAATCTCCCTCAAGCCAAATCCGATTGAAACCAAGCTGATAAACCACGATGTTCAGTGCCTTCCATGCAGCTTGTAAGTCTGCTTCTGGGACAGAGGATGCTAGAGATTGGATTGATGCCGCATATAAAATAATTTCATAATGATCTCTAATTAAGAACCCCAATCAAGCTCTTCCCTTTGACCATGATGCATCAAAGCTAACCTTGACTTTATCACAGGGTGGGGTACCCAATAGACCAATTGAGACGAGGATTGTTGTGGACTCACCGAGCCACTGGCAACCTAGTGCTGTGGATCTTCTGCCGAAGCCGCCAAAGACGAAGCCTGACCATAGACTTGGACATATCAAAGAGGAGAGAAATTGTGATAGCCCGCCAGCCCAAACAAACCAAAAAAAAAAAAAAAAAATGATGAAGACTCCCTCCCACAGGGAGTCTTCTTCTCCCGACCGGCTCCTAATCGGAGTCGGAAACCTCACCGGAGAGGAGTCAAACTCCTCTCCTTTGGTTCTATTTAAAGGGGAGACCCTTCTCCCTTCTTCCTACCAAAGAATCTCGGGGCAAAACGGCGGCAATCGTCGGAAATTTCTTCACGGAGACCCGTCCTTGTGCCGTCCAATTTCTTGCCGGAAAAGCCTCGCCGGCGACGGAGGTAAGCCTCCTCCCCTTCCTCTCTCCTCCCCCTTCCTTCTCGTGCCGATGTGCACGCTCGCCGGCGACCGGAGTCGCCGGATTTTGTTGCGGTAGAATCTTCTTTTTTTGCCGTTTTTCCGTCGCCGGTGGTCACCGTCGACCACCGGTTTGGCCTCCTCTTGCCGCGGATCGTCTCTCCTCTTACCGACGGCCGTCTCATGCCGACCACGCCGCCGGCCGGCCACCCATTGAGGGGACCTCAAGGTCCCCTGTTTCAGCCCAAAACATGTCCACGGGAAGAAGAAAAGAAAAGAAGAAGAAGAAGAAGGAAAAGAAAAAGAAAAAAGAAAAGAAGAAGAAGGAAAAGAAAAGAAAAAGAAAAGAAAAAGAAGAAAAAAAAAAGAAAAAGGAAAAGAAAAAAAAAGAAAAAAAAAATAATAATAATATAATAATAATAAATAGGATTTTCTCTCCTCTCTCTTCCATGAAGAAAAAGAAAAGAAAAAAAAAAGAGAGAGAAAAAAGAAAAGAAAAGAAAAATTATTAAATTAATTAATAAATAATGATATAAATAATAAAATATGAGAAAGAGAGTTTCTCTCTCTTCCCTCTCTTTCTTCAGCCTGAACTAGTATTTTCTCTCTCTAGAATTGGACTTTCTCTCTCTACTTTCTCTCTCTAGAATCTTCTCTCTAGATTATTTCTCTCTCCTAAGATTTTTAATTTTGAGAAGAATGATGATGAATTTAAATGATTCTCGTAATGAATTTTTGATCTGTGATCGTCGGACGATACACCGACATCCACTTTGATCAGATCAGGTATTTTTAGATTTTATTTCTCATGATCTTATTGAATTATCCACATGATAATTTTAGCATGATTTGATCTGATCGATCAGAATTTATTGAATCATATTGTCTGAAGAATTCAAGATGAGTTTTCTCTCTCAAAAATTTTCTCTCTCTAAAATATTCTCTCTCTTCATTGATTCTCTCTCTAAAAAAAGGTTAGTGAATGAAGAAATTTCTTTTAATAAGTCTGATCTGATTCTAATGAAGAACCCTGATCCATGATTGTCAGACAGCGTACTGGCACCCACCTTGATCAGACCATGAATCTTTAGATTTGATCATCCATGATCCCGATCTAGTCATGACTTGATTTGATCATGTTGATTTCACCAATCAAGATATTGGATCAATCGTAATGTTGGATTGTGTCACCTGATCAATTCGAATTATACCTCATGAATTCTCTCTCCTCTGATTGTCTCTCTCTACTTGATTTTATGAAATCGATGAAGAAATCTCGGTCCTATCACTTCGAATCCGATTTGATCTGATAGTCAAACTTTGAATCATTTAGGTCCTAATTAGATTTTGATTAGATAAAATTAGATGATCGGACCCAATCTAAACCGTTGAAATATGGTATTCGTATTCTTTCTAATTATTGAAATTGATTCTGTATAGGATTGTGGATGTTTGATCATGAAATATTGCGATATGATCTACGAACAGAATTTTTTGAAAGAAAATTTATAGAATTATGTGGATTTATTGGAGTGCGTTCGAGGTAAGTAATGTTTCACTTTTTCTAGATTTATCGGCAAATTATAATGTATTTTTCTGACATGATTTGTGAAACGATGCATGAATTGGATGAATGGTATTTTGCTATGAAAATATCTTATTTGAAATGTTATGATGAAGCATGGTTGAACATATTGATTTCGTGATGCATTATATTGATTGATTTCGATATTACATGATTATATATTTTATTATCGAAATTAGAATATGAAATATGATTTATGAAGAATTATGATATAAGAAACATTATGAATTGACAACCTGACTATGTAAAGGACCCTGCCAATGGGGGCATATACGTTGGCAATTGATTGTCCTGAGGGTTTATGTCGCCAGCGAGACCAGCGACATGTCGCCAGAGAGACCAGCGACAAACCGTCAGCAAGACCAGCGGTTCCAAAGGACATGGCTGCCAGATGATTCGCAGCCTACCGCAAGCAGATACGCGGTATTATGACCCTGCCACAGGGAAAATGTGATCATAGCTCATGGTTGACGAAAAGAAATTGAAGAACAAAAGAAATTAAAATTTGGAAAGAAACTTGAATTTTCGAAAAAGAAATGAATTTGGCATGAATTATGTTGCATAATTGAAATTGATTTCGAATTGATGAACTCTATATGCTTATTTTCTATAAATGATTATTTACTTATATGCCTGATGAAATCTGTTGAGAAGTGATCATTGCTTACTGGGCTGTCTAGCTCATTACCTCTTATTTTACTGTTTTTACAGATGTTGAGGAATTAAGATGATACAAGATATGAATGGAAGAGTGATCAGAAGCAGTATCTTCATACTTTTGTTTTAGGTTGAAAGGCTTATTGAATTTGATGCAAAGCCTTTGAATTATTGTTGAATTTATTGAGATATTAAAGAAAAAAATTTAGGTCATTATGTTTTGGATTTAAATTATTGAATAATTATTCCGCTGTTGTTTTAAGATAGCTTGATAACATGCCTTGCATGCTTATGGGAAGAGTTTTCTATGAGTATGCGGCGGTTGCCATGACCCTCGATTCACAATCTCGGGTCGGGGGCGTGACAACTAAAGTGGTATCAGAGCATAAGTGGATGAATTATGAAACATAGAATCAGATATAGAATGGGTGTAAGTGGATAGACATCAGGAACATTATAGTATAGATCTTTGATGATTGTAGTGGGAGAAATATTTATAAATTTTGATTAAACATTGAGATTATGTATGAAAGGATCACAATAGATTATAACATATATAATTTGAAATATGATGGATGATCTATTGATCATGATATGATTAGTTAGATCTTGATCGAAAGTAATCACAAAAGGATTGATATAAAATTTTATTATGCATTATGGTTATTAATTTGATCATTGGTTATTCAAAGTGAATCGTAAGTTCAAATTCGATGTGAGAATAATATTATGATATTACTTCTAGTTGAGAAGTTGACTATTATTGGCAAGATAAAGATTTGATAATAAAATATTATTTCAGGATGGACTAAGAAAAATCTTTTATGATGCTTGATTGGAATATTTATCAAAATTAAATTTGGTATGTGGATTATATATAAAGTGGCATATTAGGATGAATGCATATTTGAGGATATTGCAAAGAAACCTATTTCTTATTGATGAAATTGATTATGAGGTTGTAGAATATTCATTGTATTGGAAGCTTTAATCATCATCCTTAGATCTAAATATTGGATCTTATTATGTCTCTTGGAGACTACATGATGTGTATGAAATTTTAATTTAAAGACTTCGTATCTAAGTTGATCAAGAGATTTTCTGATATTATTGTTGAGGTTGTTAATGAAAAATTGATATCTTCAGATTAAGATAAAAGATCTGATTTATATTTATTTCAGACTAAGGGATCCATGTGAATTTTATAATTTAGAAATCTTGGATTTAAGAATTGATATGGAGTTCCTTTGCTTTTGTTAACGAGGTCCCTAATTGAAACTACCGTTAAATGGAGATTTGATTTTTGAAGTTTGTATGATTGTTATGAAGGGATGTTTGATAGATATTGAAGATCCTGATGATAAAAATTTTAGAAAAAAAAATAATAATGATTTGAAATTCTTATGTATTCTGATTATGTCCAAATTTGGTGGAGCATCGAAGGATTTTTTTTTTCTCCATTAATTTGACTTATAAAGATTTTTGGTTTGAAAATTATCGAATTGAATTGATATGAGAATTAAGATTTGATTCATATTGATTATAGTAAATCTATATGATGGTTTAAATATGATATTGGACTCAAGGGTTAATCAAGATTATTGTACACCAGTAAAAGTATGAATGAGAATCGAAAGTTAATCTTTGACTTCAATTGAAATTTAAAATTTTAGATCTTTTCTATTGATAAGATAAAGAAATAATTTGATCAAAATTTTTTGGTGAAGCTAAGAAATTTTGATTGTTAGATCAGAGTGCGCAGCGGAAGCATGGTAATCTGGATTACTTTGAGTAAGTCAGGAATGTTGATTCTCTGAGTCAAAGAATTATAATAAATGATATAGTTTGATATAAAAATAAAATTTATGGATATTAGAAAGAATAATATTTTAAAATTTGAATTATTTTAGATATCCTAATGTGATTTTTAAAAGTAGAGCTTCCACCTACTATGCTACAAAAATAATTAGCATCCTAATTCTAGGATGAGTGGACCTTTGATTTTTGATTTTAGATTTAGAATATTTAGAGATAAATTTTTTCTATCCTAGAATTAAATTTTATAATTCTCTATTTATTAGAAAGAATTTGAGATTGTTTATCGAATGATGATTTCGATCTTAGATTATTGTACTCAAATATTTATCTCCAGGGTATAATGAAATTTGAAGTTAGAACTCTTTTGATCATTATTATTTCTCTGACTGAATGGAAAAGATTGAGGTTATCTATTGATATTGACAATTGTTCTACAAAAGATGGATTGGAGTTATTTAATAATGAATCGATTAATTAAGAGTTGTTAATGTTTAGATAAAGAAAAATTGATATACTTACTTAGAACAGAGACATTGATTTTGATTATAAGAAAAATATAGTTTTGATTTAGATCAATTTTTGAGTTATTGATTTTTATTATGGAATGACTTAATGATAAAATTTGCTTCAAGAATTAGAATATTTAAGAGTTTGAGGGTTTGAGTAAGAGAATTTCAATGACTAGAAAATAGTGATATTGATTTCAATCAACAATGGTGATATTGATCTTTATGAAATGACTTGATGATGAATGAAGTTCTTATGCAAGAATAGAGACATTGACCTTTTTCTATTCACAAGAGATAGATTTGATTTTAATTTGAGTCATGAGGTATTGAACATAATTTATTTTTACAGGAACTAAGATCATAATTTTGAAATCTTGAAACATTGAAAATCTTTGAGATGGTGATTTGATAAATAAAAAAATGAATGGTTCCATTTCAGATCGATATTAATGTATTAACTTTTTTCTTATGAAATGATTTAAGAATAAATTTATATCAAGAATTAGAATTTTGAAATATTTGAGGTTGAGATTCAAGTAAAGAAATACGAAGACTCAAGCAGAAAAAATTTCGAGGACGAAATTTCTTTTAGAGGGGAAGAATGTGATAGCCCGCCAGCCCAAACAAACCAAAAAAAAAAAATGATGAAGACTCCCACAGGGAGTCTTCTTCTCCCGACCGGCTCCTAATCGGAGTCGGAAACCTCACCGGAGAGGAGTCAAACTCCTCTCCTTTGGTTCTATTTAAAGGGGAGACCCTTCTCCCTTCTTCCTACCAAAGAATCCCGGGGCAAAACGGTGGCAATCGCCGGAAATTTCTTCACGGAGACCCGTCCTTGTGCCGTCCAATTTCTCGCCGGAAAAGCCTCGCCGGCGACGGAGGTAAGCCTCCTCCCCTTCCTCTCTCCTCCCCCTTCCTTCCCGTGCCGATGTGCACGCTCGCCGGCGACTGGAGTCGCCGGATTTTGTTGCGGTAGAATCTTCTTTTTTTGCCGTTTTTCCGTTGTCGGTGGTCACCGTCGACCATCGGTTTGGCCTCCTCTTGCCGCAGATCGTCTCTCCTCTTACCGACGGCCGTCTCATGCCGACCACGCCGCCGGCCGGCCACCCATTGAGGGGACCTCAAGGTCCCCTGTTTCAGCCCAAAACATGTCCACGGGAAGAAGAAAAGAAAAAGAAGAAGAAGAAGAAGGAAAAGAAAAAGAGAAAAGAAAAGAAGAAGGAAAAGAAAAGAAAAAGAAAAGAAAAAGAAGAAAAAGAAAAGAAAAAGGAAAAGGAAAAAAAAAAAAAATAATAATAATATAATAATAATAAATAGGATTTTCTCTCCTCTCCCTTTCATGAAGAAAAAGAAAAGAAAAAAAAAGAGAGAGAGAGAAAAGAAAAGAAAAGAAAAATTATTAAATTAATTAATAAATAATGATATAAATAATAAAATATGAGAAAGAGAGTTTCTCTCTCTTTCCTCTCTCTCTTCAGCCTGAACTAGTATTTTCTCTCTCTAGAATTGGACTTTCTCTCTCTACTTTCTCTCTCTAAAATCCTCTCTCTAGATTATTTCTCTCTCCTAAGATTTTTAATTTTGAGAAGAATGATGATGAATTTAAATGATTCTCGTAATAGATTTTTGATCTGTGATCGTCGGACGATACACCGACATCCACTTTGATCAGATCAGGTATTTTTAGATTTTATTTCTCATGATCTTATTGAATTATCCACATGATAATTTTAGCATGATTTGATCTGATCGATCAGAATTTATTGAATCATATTGTCTGAAGAATTCAAGATGAGTTTTCTCTCTCTAAAATTTTCTCTCTCTAAAATATTCTCTCTCTTGATTGATTCTCTCTCTAAAAAAAGGTTAGTGAATGAAAAAATTTCTTTTAATAAGTCTGATCTGATTCTAATGAAGAACCCTGATCCATGATTGTCAGACAGCGTACTGGCACCCACCTTGATCAGACCATGAATCTTTAGATTTGATCATCCATGATCCCGATCTAGTCATGACTTGATTTGATCATGTTGATTTCACCAATCAAGATATTGGATCAATCGTAATATTGGATTGTGTCACCTGATCAATTCGAATTATACCTCATGAATTCTCTCTCCTCTGATTGTCTCTCTCTACTTGATTTTATGAAATCGATGAAGAAATCTCAGTCCTATCACTTCGAATCCGATTTGATCTGATAGTCAAACTTTGAATCATTTAGGTCCTAATTAGATTTTGATTAGATAAAATTAGATGATCGGACCCAATCTAAACCATTGAAATATGGTATTCGTATTCTTTCTAATTATTGAAATTGATTCTGTATAGGATTGTGGATGTTTGATCATGAAATATTGCGATATGATCTACGAACAGAATTTTTTGGAAGAAAATTTATAGAATTATGTGGATTTATTGGAGTGCGTTCGAGGTAAGTAATGTTTCACTTTTTCTAGATTTATCGGCAAATTATAATATATTTTTCTGACATGATTTGTGAAAACGATGCATGAATTGGATGAATGGTATTTTGCTATGAAAATATCTTATTTCAAATGTTATGATGAAGCATGATTGAACATATTGATTTCGTGATGCATTATATTGATTGATTTCGATATTACATGATTATATATTTTATTATCGAAATTAGAATATGAAATATGATTTATGAAGAATTATGATATAAGAAACATTATGAATTGACAACCTGACTATGTAAAGGACCCCGCCAATGGGGGCATATACGTTGGCAATTGATTGTCCTGAGGGTTTATGTCGCCAGCGAGACCAGCGACATGTCGTCAGAGAGACCAGCGACAAACCGCCAGCGAGACCAGCGGTTCCAAAGGACATGGCTGCCAGATGATTCGCAGCCTACCGCAAGCAGATACGCGGTATTATGACCCTGCCACAGGGAAAATGTGATCATAGCTCATGGTTGACGAAAAGAAATTGAAGAATAAAAGAAATTGAAATTTGGAAAGAAACTTGAATTTTCGAAAAAGAAATGAATTTGGCATGAATTATGTTGCATAATTGAAATTGATTTCGAATTGATGAACTCTATATGCTTATTTTCTATAAATGATTATTTACTTATATGCCTGATGAAATCTGTTGAGAAGTGATCATTGCTTACTGGGCTGTCTAGCTCATTACCTCTTATTTTACTGTTTTTACAGATGTTGAGGAATTAAGATGATACAAGATATGAATGGAAGAGTGATCAGAAGCAGTATCTTCATACTTTTATTTTAGGTTGAAAGGCTTATTGAATTTGATGCAAAGCCTTTGAATTATTGTTGAATTTATTGAGATATTAAAGAAAAAAATTTAGATCGTTATGTTTTGGATTTAAATTATTGAATAATTATTCCGCTGTTGTTTTAGGATAGCTTGATAAGATGCCTTGCATGCTTATGGGAAGAGTTTTCTATGAGTATGCGGTGGTTGCCATGACCCTCGATTCACAATCTCGGATCGGGGGCGTGACAGAAATAGATGCGGCTACTCACATGTTGTATATTTTGGAAGAAAAAAGAATTTCTAGTCTATCAAATACACCACGAGGTATAACAAATGATTGCCTTCTGGGTGTAGCTGACCTCCGTGTTAGCAGAATTTTAAATCAGACTTTATAGAGAATTAATTTGAAGTGAATCCAGGTGACCATTCCTCAAAGCGTACGAAACAACAAGGACCCTGGGACATGAGAATATGCAGTGCTCCAAGCTACTAGAATAAAATTTGCACAGAGCTTGTTGGTCTTGAAGGAGATGTCTAGAACACAAGTAAGCTTTGCACAGTAATTTCCCAGCACACCTTCCACCAGAATACCTCGACTCGGGGTGAGATCTTAGGTTTCCAAATCCACTGAAAGTTTGGATGCAAGTCCATATTGTTGGATTTTAGTATCTCGAATTTGACCCACAACAGCGAAGTCCACGATAGAGAAGCCCGAGACGAAGTAGCTCATGGCGTAGGCATGCAGGCATGTAGGCGCGGCTTGCAGACGCACATGACCGAAGACGTGTGGTCCATCACACAGTCCATGAGATGGGGCGTGCAGTCCATGCATGGTTTCACGTGATCCACGCATGGTTTCAAGTGGTCCACCGTGAGACACGCAGTCTTTGTCACAGTCGACATGCAGATTTGTGCAATCGGACGGCTACAGATGCTTGTGGTTATAATCGGACGGCTGCAAATGCATGCAAGGATGATCAAGCGGCCAGAATCCTAATAAGAGTCGATTTAGGGCTTTTAAAAGGGGCCTGATGGCTTATGGATAGATAGTAGCGGCTTAGAGCATGAACAAAGGGGATAGTAGCAGCCAAAGAGTCTCCTTTGGGGGGTTTTGAGAGCATTGTAAGGTTTCTTTTATACTTCTTGTTGAGAGAGAGATTGATGTATGAGAGTTGAGAGGGTGTGATCTCCTCTTGTATTTGTTCTTTTTTTTATAGCAAAGCTTGCATGCCCCATAGAAGTAAGCCTTGGGCTGATCTATATATTTGATTGTATCTTTGTACATCTCTCTTCTTCTTTTCTATTTCGGTATCGACTTTATCATCAGTGTTTACGATCTTGGATAGATGATTCGTATTCCATACTCATGAGGGATCCTTCCCAGCAAGTGGTATCAGAGTACACGATTGTCCAAATTATTGCGATGTTGATCGAGGTTGAAAAGATGGAGAAGACAGGTGCAATCAACGTAGAGATCAATCGGTATAATGAGAAGAGCAATTTTTTCCTATGGCAAGCGAGGATGAAGGATGTGCTCATCTAACAAGGGTTGATTGATGCTCTCTTATATGAGAAGAAGCTGACTACCATGGAGAAAAAGTGTTGGAAGTGACTCCAGATACAGGTGGTGAGTACTATCCGCTTGTATTTGACAGATAATGTGGTGATCCATGTGCTTAGTGAGACTTTTTCAATGGCGATATAGATGAAGCTCGAGGAGATGTACATGGTGAAGTCACTGACCAATACTATCTTCCTATGAAAATAGTTCTACCAGCTTCGGATGAGCGAGAGGCAGAGCGTGCAGGAGCATCTTAGTAACTTTTAGAAGATTCTCACTAACCTCCTCAATGTTGATAAGAAGGTTGAGGAGAAGATAGATGAGGTCACTGATCTCCTTAAGAGAGCAAAGCATTGGTCTTGCTTTCATCGTTTTTTCTTTTTTTTGAGTCTTTGGTGACTGCTCTTCTTATGGAGAAAAGCACCATTAAGAAGGATGAGGTCACTTCTGCACTCCTTCAGAATAAGATTTTCAAACGGAAGAGCCGAGCTTCGAGTTCAGACGGCAACTCGATTTTGGCGGTGATTGGAGGTGGTGGTGGCAGAGGATGAAGCGGTAGAGGATTGCAAGGTGAGCAGTCTAGGTCCAAGTCGAGGGACTTCAGCAAAATCAGATGCTATCGATGTGATGAGTTGGGACATCAAGTCAGAGATTGCCCATAGCTTAGAGATTGGACGAAGGCTACTATGGTGGCAGTCCAAGATAGCGATACAGAAAAAAGTGATGATGTTCTTTTGGTGTCTAATGATGTATCTACTTCTTTCTCATAGTAGATTTTAGATTCTACATGTTCGCATCATATTTGTTGTAGAGAGGAGCTATTTGACTTCGTAAAGAGTAGTGAGGGCACTATTTATCTGTCGGATGAATTGAGCTGTGCGATCAAGGATATTGGGACTGTCAGCTTACAGACTCATGATGGCGTAATGAAGAAATTGGACGACGTTCGATACATACCCAATTTCAAGAGTAATCTAATTTTACCGAGCAGATTGGATTCAAATAGCTATAGGTGGAGAGCTGATGATAGAATTTTAAAGGTTTTATGCGGTAGTGGAGTTGTGTTGAAGGGAAAGTGTGGAGGATACTACCTCTTGACAGGAAGCTCAGCACGAGATGGAGTTTCAGGAGCTAGTGGAAGCTCAAAGTGAAGTGGAGCTCTCGGTACAGATGGATTGGGCACAAGATGAAAGACTCGAAAGGATGATAGGCGACATCACAGGATGAAGTTCCTATTGCTGCAGGATGCTGTCTTGAGTAGAACTCAGGTCAGACTGGTCACAGTATATGATGGAGATGGGATTAAGTAGCCTGGCTCGACTCTCATATTTGTCCATTTATGTGCAGTCAGGTATATGCCCCAAAGCATGAGGGCGAGATCATCTAGAAGCTCTCAAAATTATGTGGAGACCAAAATGTCGAGTCGAGGTGGAGATTGTTGGAAATTAGCATCTTGAATTCGACTCATAATAGTGAAGCCTACAGTAGAGAAGTCTAAGACGGAGAAGCCTACAATGCAGGCGCGCAGGCCTGCAGCCCGCAGGCACACACGGCCTACAGTGCGCGCAGCTGCAGCGTGCGGCCTAGGATGCGTGGTCCATCGCACGATCCAGGAGATGGGGCACGCGGTCCACGTGTGGTTTCATGCGGTCCACCGCATAACGCACAATCTTTATCGCGGTCCACATGTAGATTTGCACGATCGGATTGCCATGGATGCTTGTGGGTGCTATCGGACGGCTGCGGATGCGTGAAGGGATAATCAGGCGGCTGGATTCCTAACAAGAGTTGGTTGAGGGCTTTTAAAAGGGGTCTAACGGCCTATGGGCAAGTAATAGCAGCTTAAAGCATGAGCAGAAGGGCTAGCAGCGGCCAGAGAGTCTTCTTTGAGGGGTTTTGAAAGCATTATAAATATCTCTTTTGTACTTCTTGTTGAGAGAGAGAGATTGATGTATGAGAGTTAAGAAGGTGTAATCTCCTCTTGTATTTATTCGTGGAGGTAAGTCTTGGGCTAATCCATATATTTAATTTTTTTTGTATATCTCTCTTTCTTTCCTATTGTGATATCGACATCGTCACTAGTGTTTGCGATCTTAGACTGGGGATTCATATTCCGCACTGATAAGTGATCCTTCCCAACACATATCAAGTTCATTCTGAATATGTCTGTAAACATTCATTGTTCTGATTTTAGGCCTAGCATAATTATACCACATAAGATGATCATTGCATTCATTCTTGGGGATGGGAATAACTAAGATTTGAGAGGCTATGTCATTGGAGAATATGCAGTGCACCAAGTCCTGGTTCCAGGTGGTTTCATTAATAATCCGATGTGGGACTCTTTCCAGTCATTTGGGATTGTCTGAAGATTAATTATGGGAATAGCACTCCGATTTATGGGAATTTCAGTGATTCAAGGATCTTCAAGAAGACGAATCTTACTTTTATTACCAATCTGCCACTTGAATGCATTGTGCATCCATGTTTCTGAAGATGCAATAGAGTACTACAAAGGAGAAATGCCTTTACCAATTGTATAGTCATCCCAACCATTAAATTTATACTTTGCGGCCACTAGTTTAGCCCACCAAGATTCTCATTTAAGCTGAAGGTCATCTGGTTTCTTTTTCATATGTTCATATACAATACATCGAAGCTCCAAATGTATACATCTGGCAGGTTGGTGGGTGCGTCATGTACAAGTGATCCTAATAAATCTCTGAGTTTTAAACTTCAGATCAATTTATTTTGTATTTCTGGACCGAGAGGCTAAAGATCATGTTTCAAGTGAAACCAAGTTCACATAAATTTATTTTATATGTTCTAGCTCAGAAAGCTACGGTCATGTCCTAAAAGCAAGGAAATAAGAGGGAGATCGAACGTAGCTTCCACGGAGACCAAGAATTGAAGCATTGTCTCTGCATTTAATCTTCCAAAGCCTTTATACAACGAGCACGACCAGTCAATATATCATACCTGGCATGGGACTGGAACCGGCCGCACGTTTGTGAAGCGCATCGCATGAGAATGCATCGAGATCCTTTAAACAATTAATGCATGAATTTAATTTTTATCGATGGATTTATTTTTCTTTATTGATCAGACTTAATTTGTTCCTTCCGGGGCTCGATCTTTGTTTAATAACACGTGTCATCTGGTTTAATGGAATAGAATCAGATTACGCTGATGGATTAAATCCAATACTAAACCCAATAAACACTCGGCTTAAGATTATGATTGAATTGATTACGATCATTTGATGACTCAATGAAATGTTTCTGCAGGCAGTTTATTTTCATTTCCCCTCTCTCCTTTTCATTTAATGTTTTAGAAAAACTGTTTCAAATTTTATAAGACTAAGGCGTATGTATTTTCAGATCACTTTAATCATGATTAATATCAAATCAAATTATAATTGTGCTCCTGCTTGAAGGGATAATCTCTGAAGAGATAATAAAAAATTTACTTTATTACATAGATTTATCTTTTTCTATGGAATTACTGGAGACTGTGAACAGCACAATCTTTTAAAATTTTAAATATTTATAGAGAAATAAACAGTGCTGTTAGGGGTGGCAATCAGATCGAATTGGATCAGATCATAAATGGATCAGATCAGATACGAGTCGGATTAGAAAATATCAAATTTGAATCCGATCTGTTTATTAAACAGATTAGATTTTCAAATCTGATCCATTTAATAAACAGGTCATCCGATCGGATCCATTTAACTTGTTTATTAAACAATTAACCTGTTTAACCGATCCAATCCGTTTAATTTATTTACCATTTAATCTATTTATTAGATGAACAATCTGTTTAACCGATTCGACTTAACTCATTTAATAGTCAGAACATCAAAGAATGGAAGAGAAAGAAGAGGCTCAGATTTAGTACTTCATCTACAATTAAATTAAAACAACAACAATCAGTTGCCTGTAGAAGAAGGCCATCCCAGATTATTGCTGTTAGAAATAATTAAATTAATAAAAAAAGATATTCTAAAATTACCATAGTCTCCCTACACAAACATTAAAACAAATCTCTGCACATTTTGACATTCAGCATAAAAAACAAAAATAAAAACTCAAAAAACTACAAAACAAAATACAAAATTAATGGGAGAAAAAAAATAAGAAAATATATCTTAGACTTGGAAGGATTAAGAAAGCATAGAAGGAGGAAAAGGAGGAAAAAAATCTAAGATCTCGAGTGGCCAACCCCCCTCAACGATGGTCATTGGGGAAGAAAGAGCACCGGCAACTAAAAGAGAAAAAGAGAGAAAAAATCTATATCTCGAACGGCCAAGGCACCAAATGGCACAATTGCACAAGCTCCCTCGGCGATGGCCGTTGGAGAAGAAGGCACCGGTCATCGAAAGAGGAAAAAAAAGAAAAATCCTAGATTTCGAGTGGCCAAGGCACCAAACGGCACAACTGCACAAGCCCCTTTCGCGACGGTCGTTGGAGAAGAAGGCACCGGCCACTGAAACAGAAAAATGAAGAGAAAATGGCGTAGATGGTAGATCCGTCAAGTGCTGACCGCCGAGTGTCGACGAAGCACCTCCTCTCAAAGACTGAAAGAGGAAACCAAAGGAGGAAGGAAACCGAGGGAGGGTGGAAGCACCAGAGGAGGTGGAAGCATCCGTCGGCAGCCATCGAAGGAGTGGAGCTATGGATGACCGAAGGAGAAAACCCTAGAGCATCGAGAGTCGAAAACAAGATAAGATGTAAAATGGAATGGGACCAAAGTGGCGAACAACAAAACCGCCGAATGACCAAATCCAGAAGTCGGAACTCGGAACCCCTAAAGCTTAAAGTCCCTAAAGGATCCAGCTATCATGGGTTAAACGGGTTATAACCCGATCCGATCTGATCCAACCCATTTATTGAACAGATTAAACGGGTCAGCTATCTGAAATCTGAACCGGATTCGATTATTAAATCGGTTAAACAGATCAATCCGTTTATAATACGAATCCATTTAATGCAAACTCAAATTTATTTAAAGAGGATCTAATGTGGATTGAATTGACAGATCGGATCGATTTTTGCCACCCTTAAGTGCTACTGATTGGATGGCATCATATGCAGTAAAATATATAGAACTATTTTTTCGACATCTTTAGCTAATCTTCCTATCTAGTTTTCTAATATTTTATTTTCTGATTTCCAGGAATATATCTTTTCTTGGTTAATTTAAATCATCCAACTTAAAAAGAAAAAAATTAGAGCAGATTTGAATTTTAGTAGCTCCGTGCTTTTACACTAGGTTGCATTAGGAGTTCTTGGTGAAAGAGAAACTATCCGCAGATTATTAAACAGTCACAAGCCCATGCATTCGAATGATATTTGCAAGATGATTAGACCATAATCAAGCATACGAGATCCTTATGAATCCCATTGCATTCTGTTTGTAGAAGAATAGAACAAAACCGAGGTATTACCTTATCACATAACAACTGTTACCAATTCGGAGTAAAGATCAAATGATCTGTGTCAGTGGCACAACAACATGACAGCACTGATGCTATCATGTAATCAACCTCAGCCACCACGGCCACCACCCCCACCACCTCCTCCGCCCTGGGCTCCTCCCGCCGACCCCGACCCGCTTCCTCTCCCACTTCCACCGCTTCCACTCGCACTTCCAAACCCTTCGCCGCGCCACACCGCCCCTCCGGCGCGTCCAACTCCACTGCCACCTCCCGATCCCCCGCCACCGCTACCACCACTCCCTCCACCACCTCCGGCACCACCACCAGTGCTCACACTCACACCTCCACGCCCAATATTAATACCCACTCCACCTCCACCTCCACCACCCCCACCCACACCAACACTCCCATTCTTCGCACTCGCCGCACCTCCACCGCCCACACCTATCCCAACGTCCACCCCACCCTTTCCTATGTGGATGCCGACGCCGACGCCAACCCCGCCGCCCGCGCTTTCTCCACCACCATGACTTGTCCCAATCCCTCCTCCCACTCCACCACCGATACCGATGTTGATTCCTGACTTGTTACGGCTTATGCCTATGCCGAAGCCACGGCCACCTCCCCGACCGCTGCCGCCGCCGGAGAAGAGCTTGGTCTCATTAAGAGTGCTTTCCTTAGCAGGGGGTAGTGTTCTTGCATGGGATAGAGAGGGGACTACTGAAATGAATAGAACTGCATGAACTATGACCAGAAGAAGAGGCCATGAGATTGCCATGCATCTAGTACCCATGGTGCTGATGGTGTATAGGGATTCTCTTAAGTAAGCTTTATATAGTGGAGATGAGGGATCGAATTCCCTCTTCATAGCTGGAAGTGTTTACTAGTGATGGGTCCATGGTGCAAGTTGGAGGTCTGCTGCTCTACACCTAGCAAGGAGTTAGAAGCATATCTAAGTGTGACTATGAACCAGAGCTTTTAGAATTTAGAAATCGTCTTTATCACACTTTGTCAATTCCCAGCTTCCATCAAGCTGCTTTCTTTTTGGTGGGCTGCCAGGAAAACGGATGGTGCGTCTCCAAAGCCTCCAATAGACGGGACTTCTGCCTGTAATTTGGCCTAGCTGATAAAGACACGACCTGATTCGTCCAAAACCGAGAGCAGATTTCTCATATGGGTCGGCATTTGGGTCTTGGTCCGGCTGAATGAGATCGAATCGACAAGCGTATCAGGTCCCATAGGAAACATAATGGCTTAGAAAGTGTCCAAATCTCTTGCACTGAATCCCCTTTAGTTTACTTCACCCCTCGTAAATACTTTTCAATTTGATTAGCTAAACTGGGAAGCAACTTGCTCCTATCCAAATCAAAGCTAGGGACAATGATCCGGTTCGACCATATGGAGGATAAGGATTATTATTTCATCAAATATTTTATCGTCCTCTTTCCTTTCTTGTAGAAAAAATATTAAAGAAAAGAAAATTGTTTTTTATCTTTACTTTCATGGTACGGGTAAGAATAACTCATCTCGTCTGCGAAGTTTCCTTTTCTCTTTTGCGCGGTCGCCCATGGATAATCTGAGTATTGTCAAAAGAACGACCCCTTTATTCCACACGCAACCAAGAATAACTCAGTTCCTATGGTCCCTCCTTGTATTTGTTATACGAGATGGGTGCTTTGACCTTGAGGGAAAAAAAAAAAAAAGAAAAAGGACAGGTGTTCGTCCGGGATAAATTAATAGTCCATAGTTTGTATTTATACATAAAAGAATCAGTGAATTGAAGACAACTGGTATTCACATGTTGTGCTACAAATATAGACTTGCATGCATGGTTTCCCAATATATACAGAAGGTGAGAAGTCAAAATAAACAGAATATGTTGCATTATGGCTGGGATGAGATTATTTATTTTGGGCAGGTAGCAAAGGGGTCTCTACTTTGTGCAACTTCAGTTTACAATTTACATTGACAATCGAGAAGAGAATACTTTGGCACACAAGGAGTTGGATTAAGAAGATAACAAGACACGTCGAATAGGTAAAAGGATGTGAAGAAGCCTCTGGTGAAGCAATGTTAATTAGAAGTTGGAGCCGTTGAAGAGTTTGTCCATTACACCGGGTTTCTGGGGTGAGAAAAGAATATGGCAAAGTAAAAGCTGTATAAATAATTTGTGAGGAAATGGGCCGCACCCCAAAAGGAAAAGCTATAAAGAGACTCATAAAAGAATCTCTGGGAAAGGACACTATAGCTTTATAACCTTTCTAGTTGTGAGTTCCCATTTAGCGATACTCCGCTGGAGAGGACTCAATCAGCAGGAGGTCCAAAAGAATAGGTAAAAAGATTATTAGGAATTTTCGTCGAGGATGATCCCACTATGAATTCAGAATGGCTCAGAATAGTAGGGGACTCATCCATTGATCCACGATATTTAAATTTTTCTTTGTCAATCCACTATGCATCTATTTAGCACAACTATCGAAAGATAAATAGTACAGCAAATTGAGTTACTGACTTTATGATGGAGCATTCAGAGGATTGGATTTGAAGATCAGAAGATATCTACTTGCCAATCCTGTAGGATATTTTGTATCTTAATCATTTGGACTGTTGTCATATCAGAATGATGTGATTGCATGTTTGTATTAAAAAAAAATTATTAGGGATGCTAACGGAACAGATATCCAAATATTTTATCCACTCTCAAATCAAATGAGATTGTTTTAACTAAAATTAAATGAGGATAATTTTGATAATAAGTTTAAAAACTAAAACTATCCAATTTGATTTCAATTAAATTTTAAATTTAATGACTTTTCGGTCCAAAACCAAATCTGATACGGAACCTGAAACGGAGCCAAAACCAAATATATCTGATATGTAACACCCTTAATATCTTTAATATTATATATAAATCTAAAATATTTTATTATGAATTTGGTTGGCTAATAAAGTATATGTTGAAAATTATAGATTATATCTTTAATTTGATTATTTATATTTAAAAGTTTTGAAATAAATAAAGAAAATAATTTTTAGTTGTTTATTTTTGGTTTTAAATATTTTTTTTAATAATGATTATTGTTGTAAGAGGATGGCATCTTTAGTCCAATATTGATTCTGAGTTAAGAAAGATCTTGACTTATATGAGATTAGAGATCGATCCATTCTAGCCCTTAATCGCAATATTAGTTCTATTGTGGGAGGATAGCACCTTCAGTTTCATATCGATTGTGAATCAAAAAAAAATTTAACTTAAGATTAGATTTTTTTCCTTGCATGTGAGGGTACAGATACTGACACATCCAATTCTTTAACCACAATATTGACAGCATCTATATCGGACCAAGTCAAAGCAAACAATAATTCGTATGTAAGGATGCAGAGACTGACTCATCTAAGCTCTTGACCACAATATTAACATCATCTATATCGGATCAAAACAGACGGGTGCGACCCATCTGAGCCCATGATGGCAACAATTATCATATTTTATTTCAAAAATTATTAGATTTTGGTCTCAGTTCAAGGGCGGCAGTGGGTTTCGGCATCATTTCCAGTTTTTGAAGTAACTTCCTCGAAGATTAATCCAATTCCGATCTTTCACGTCAGAAATCCAAGAGATTTGGTGGAAGCAAATCACAAAGAAAAACGATGTTGACCGCTGATTAAGGCATGGCAACACCATCGTGCATTGCACATTGTCAAGCAGAAAATGAGTTTTAGGCGTGGCATGAACGATAGAAATGCAGGGAATCTTGGTCACAGGGCTGCATGTGGGTGGGTCTTGGTGCAACTTAACTCAGATCCAACCTTGAACCAGCTGCAGGTGGAGAATTTAGACATAAACTTTGACCTAGCCACATGCTGCGCAGGGTGTCTTTATGAGGAGAAATTATTGAATGGATCGGGTCTAAGTGGACCGGGGCAAATCTGCAAGCATATGCACGGTGGATAACGTGCAATCGGGAATTGGTGAAATACAACGGGGTAATTTGGTGTGTTATCCAATGTGGGATTTGGCATGGTCCATTGGACCTGGTCCAACTAATAATTAGACATCTTGAGGCAGATGTAGGCTCGAAGGTCTTCCAGAAGCAAAAGCTTTTTTTCACTATTAAATATAGCAGGAAATATGCATGCTATGTGCTGTGATTCATGTTTGGATTTTAATCCCTTCATAAGAGAATAAGCAATCACTTTTTTTAGATAATGAAATTAAAAATAAAATGACTACAATCTTAGAAACAATTATGCATGAAACTTTACCTTTTACTTGGAGCGAGGAGAGATGGTCAGGGGCTCGATATATTTATTTATTTACACGAGAGCTTATGAATGGGCTGTGTGAGAACGGTGGTTGAAGGCAACTGGGCCTGGCTGTGCTAAACAAGACCCACTAGACCATTATGTAGAGGCTAGGTTGGGCTGCACAAATTGTTTGTCCACTGCTCCTGATAGAGAAAAAGTGCACAACCTCATTCGATTAGGCCATGTAGCATAATTAATAATTAATATGATGAACATTTAATGTAATTCAATTTTTTTATTTTATTTTTTTGTGACAAAAATATCTTTTCTCTCCAAGATATCATCTTTTACTCTATTTTCCTCATACTTGGTTAAGATATCATAGATAATGATAGGATATCACAACAATCAATAGGATATCATAGAAAATAATATGACATCGTAATAATAATATGATATTCTTTTATATCCTATGAATAATTATAGAAAAGTAATATTATGAACACAAGATATCATAATATTATATGAGATAGCATAAGATTTAACAGGAAGTCATATAAGACATCAGAAAGTAATAATAATTTTTTTTTCTTTATTCTATGATATCCTAAATAATATATATGACTTCCTGTGTTTTTATATGATATTCTATTGGTTATTATGACTTTTTTTATCTTATAGAGAAATGATATTTTCATCAGAAAAAATTTGAAAGGAAAGCTAAACTGCTTTAAATATCTGTCTCAATATTAATTGTGCTATATGGCCCATTCGGTGAAGTAGTGTATTTTTTCTCTATTAGGGGGGATGGATAAAGAATTTCTCAATTGGGCTGATAACTTATTGAATTTGGGTTGTCATTGGGCTTTCAGGTATTTACATTCCACATGGTTGCTTGTTGGGCTAATTAACTGATCAGAATTTAACAAATTAAGTAAATTTGAGGAGATATTCTTAACAAAAATTGAAAAAAAAAAGTAAACCATAAATAAATAATACATGCTGCATATTGTGGTTGCACTTCAGTTAATTAATGCTAATATGTGATACCAATATATTATGTATTTATGCATATCCCATTATCACATGTATAATTCCTCCAAAAAAACTGCTATAACCTTAGCGTGTAGTATTCAATGATACCATCTATAACAGTAATTCTGTATGAGAAAATAATAAACGAAGTAACAGTCAAACTGATGGCTAGAAATACTACATTATGATTGTTTTATTATCTTAAATAATTATAATAAAATTTTTTGGTAATGAATAATTATAATAGAATGGATAAATGGTTGAACATATTGTAAAACCAGAGATGAGTGGATTCACTAAAAAGTTGCCTTGAGATATAGTATGATTGAAACAAAAGTCTAGACTCTCACATATTTCAAATACGGAGTAATTGAAAGAAATGATCAGGCAAGTGCAGATTGTCATCAGGATAATGTCAAGATGTATGCATGACTAAGAGAAGATATTATAATGAAAGTAGATACTTGAGAAGGCATACGAATTAATTTATACCAGAATTGTTAAAATAAAAATAAAAATTTGAGATTTTTGGCTGGATTATAAGATAGTATTAGAGTTTATGGTCCTTCTTTCCTATCAATATCCTTTTGCACTCATTTACTGATCCATATATCAACCCTCACTCAAGGTTACCTCTCTTATACTCTACACATGAGATGAAGTGCTGCAAAAAAGTCCCATATTGAATAAGTTGACTCTAGTAGTACTTATATACTTACGAGTCAATCCACCTATGTGCTTAAGCTTTTGGGTTAGGGTTTAATATAGTATCATAGTCCACAATCCTACCTTGCACCAATATCTCCACACTCTCATGCACATTTAAGTGTGAAAAGGTCCTAAAAGAAAATACTGACCATATTTAACATGACTGAAGTTGTGATAGAGGTCCTATTCTAAGACTAGGGGCTACCCTTTTAGAACTTATGTAAAATAAGAATTTTAAAGTTTGACCTTGACGAGGGGAGGAGAGCAAAAGAGAAAACAGAAATTCCTTAATATCAAATTTGCTAAAAAGAAATTCTTTGGTCTCAAAAGTCAAAACGTACAGTATTTTTCCCTTTTTTTTTTTTTTGGGGGGGTGGTGAGCAAAAACATAAGTCAAAGTATTTGCCAAAAAAAAAAAAAGAAGAAGAAGAAGAATGACGTTGTTGTTGAATTCAACAAATTTACTAATATTTTTTTTTATTTTTTTATAGGAATATGGAGGAAGCAGGGACTCTCCCCAAAATTTATTTCAAAAAGATGTTTATAAGGAGCATAGCAAAAGAAATTGTTTCGGCTAAGAGCTCATAACTAGCTATGTGAGGTATTGTCTGCTTTGACTTATGAGCCTCACAGTTTTGTTCTTCAATATATGCCTCATATGGGAAGAATGGTTGCTTCCTATATAAGCTAAAGTCTCCATCGACTCACAACCAATGTGGGACTAATGATGCTCTCCCTTTTATACGACAATATAGCCCTCCAGTTAAAAAAGAGTTTGTGCATGGATGTAAGGAGAGCTCTACGGTTACAGAGGTGATCCCCTACCTGGCATGTCACTATTGCGGTTAAAGACTTATAGCTCGGCACATGTAGTATTGTCCACTCTGATCTATGGACCTCACGATTTTATCATTCAAAAGATATCTCACGTAAGAAGGATGGTGCCTTCCTGTATAAGTTAGAGTTTTCTTTGACTCACAATTAATATAAAACTAATGATGCCCTCTCTTCTATACCATCATAGAAATCATTTGAAAACTTAAGAAAGAATGGGTTCTTCAGAGTCTCTGCTTCGGTTGAAGAACCTAAAGTCGCTTAGCAATGAATAGATGACCCTATTTTATTTTCTGTGCAGACGACTTCCCATCGGCAAAAATCTGATAAGTGCCTTACATTGAGTGGAGTTAATGGAGCCTCGTTTCTATTCAAAGATACGAAAATTGCATTCTAGCCATATGTGCTAACATACAGCCAAGGCCAATTGATCCCATTCATTTCTCAACTCTTTCTTGATTTTCCTTGATCTCCAAGTTGTCCACACTCCTTGATATCTTTGGGCCAACCAGCAATGCTGAGGTAGAGTTTCAAAGGTAACCACATGCTCTTAGCAAATAGACATCGAACAAGAAGATGAGAAATAGTTCTAGTATTGGCACCACAAACCAACAACTAGAATTTGAGGCCCACCCCTTTTTTTCCAAAATATCTTGGGTGTTCAACCTATTTTTTAAAGCCAACCACATAAAAACTCTAATTTTTTCTGACACACCAGCATTCCAAACAGCTTTGTGGAATGGCCAAAGGAGGCTACTATGGTTGATGAACCTGTAGCAGTTGATTGTAAAGTTTTCATGACTTGGGAGTTTCTAGATCGGTCCGTCCGTAATTCTTGAAGGTTTGAGAGGTTCAATAGTACGAAGAAGGGTCTCCACTAGTCGAGATTCAAGATGGATCAAAGGGCCAAAAAACTCCAGAGACCAAAGTCTTTCTCCTTCGGTTCCATGATGAGGTAATTGAGATATTGGTTCTAACCACTCTTGCATAGATCTCTTGAAAAAGTAGTGCCAAAGGAAAAAAAAAAGGAATCAGGCTAGTCCACGCCTCCTCCTAAAAATGAGTATTGTCACCCTTTCCTAATTTGAAAGCTGTGCAATTCCAAAATGCATTCAAGTCTTTACCAATGCCTTTCCAAATAGGAGAGAAGGTAGATAGAGATTTTCTTACCTAAATTACAATCTTCTTCTAGAGTAGTAAGCACTTCTAATCTAATCAGGAGAAGGTGAAGTATGACCTGCAATTAATTTCCAAGCCCATTTTGCCAAAAGAGAGTATAATTTAAACTGCTGATGTTTTTAATGCTAAGGTCTCCCTCCTCTTCTTCACATTCTCCTAATTCACCTAATAGTTGAACCGTCAGCAGAATTCTTGTCTTTCTTTTTGAGAAAAATGAAGGAAGTAAGATGCTTCCATCGGTTACAGTATATTAATTAGTATAGAATGGTTGCTAATAAGCAAGGAGGCACATATTCTGAGGTGGGATCTCCACCATGGGTAATGTGAT
Organism: Elaeis guineensis; assembly: GCF_000442705.2. NCBI lineage: Eukaryota > Viridiplantae > Streptophyta > Magnoliopsida > Arecales > Arecaceae > Elaeis > Elaeis guineensis. The sequence continues at coordinate 37,256,590 of NC_025998.2, forward strand.
CCAATCTTTTTATAGAAGACTCATCCCACAAGCCTCTGAAAAACCAGTGCTAGAAGAAAAAAATACAGGCAGGCCAGTTTCAGACCTGCTGAAGGTCGTTTACAGACCTTACAAACTAATCCACTGAGGCTCTCCTGCTCATAAAGTATTCTTTCGAGTGTTGCTTACGATGAATAGGCAATCAATGGTGATTGTTCCTGTTTAGTTAACTGCTGAGGAGTATGATAATCCCCACTCGAGTAAAAGCTTCAAATAGAGGGTATTAGCAGAATTTTCACATGCGATATAATGTTTCGAATGTTGGAGAACAGTAGGAACAACTCAAATTTTGTGGTGGTGCATTTTACACAATCCTGTCTGGTTGCGAAGAGTGACATTTTATCTGCTATTTCCCACTCTAAAGAATGAGTTGGAGGAAAGCTCTAGCAGATTCCTTCTGGATAGAGATTCGAGGTCCTTTGTGTTGGAGGAGATATTCAGAAGAGTTGCCTAATTTTTCTATTTTTTGCTCCTACTGTCCAATCTTTATGCAGAGTGATGATTATTTTTTTGACTTCAGAGTGAGCTTTGGCCTCGAACGCAACAATTCTTTTGTTGCACTTATTCCATAAGTACCAACAGAAGATGGCAATTAGACAGTCCCTTGCTTGTTTTTCTTCTTGATTGGTCCCATAAGATCTCCATCGACCCCAAAGATCTTTGAAATTATCTGGTAGGCGGCCACGATTACAACCATGGGAGATTGACTCCTAAAGGTTTTGCAAAGATGTGCATGATGTGAATAGATGATCTATTATCTCTGGATGATTGCTGCACAACAGACAAAATTTTGATCCTTGAACTCTTTTTTTTCTTAGATTATCTTCAGTGAGGATTTTGTTGTGCTAACATAACCAAATGCAAGTTTTAATCTTTTTCGATTAGGGCAGTTTCCAGACTATGAGGCTGATAGGAGAGACAATTTCTCCATGTTTCAAAAAGTGATAGAAACACTTCGCTTGTCGACCATCTCTATGCCCTTGTGTCACTGTTGCCCATGATTATAATTTTGTTGAGGTATGAACATAGTGTTTATATTTCTACCAATGCTGAAGAATTCATTGGGGTCTTGAAGTTTGCAGATGGATTATGCTTTGAATGGAAGGCTCGCAAGCTTATATCTCTGCTAGTTTGGAGTAGAAATAAGAGAGGGAATAGTTTGTGTAGGATGTTGCCATTAGTCCAGTTATGAAATCAGAAAGAGATTTGATTCCCATCTCCTATGATTGAGTAGGAGCTTTGCTGAAAGATTTTAAAAACCTTTAGAATGTCTTTCCAAATTGGAGATGTGACTTGGAGGAGGTGTTGCATTGGTTCCGAAGGAAATTTTCTAGAGTAGTAAATTTGATTTATCAAGCTTTTCCATTGCCTGTCATGCTCAATGAAGAACTTCCACCACTATGTGGTTAGGAGGGCTTCGTTCATTGTTTTGATGTTAACAATTCCAAGACCACCATATTTTTTGGGTCTGCAGATACTACTCCAACTGGCCAGGTATTTTAACTTACTTATTGGATCAAGCAAAAATCGACAGTCTCCCCATATGAAGTCTCTATAGATCTTGTTAATATTGTGGATAGTTAGTTGGAAATTTTTAGAACCATCATTCAGTACACAGAGATTGCTCTCAACACCGAATTTACTAAAGTAATATGGCCCACCAATGTAAGAGAGTTTTTCTTCCAACCACTTAGTTTCTTAATGATTTTCTCATAGAGAAAATTTTATTAACTGGCTGGAAGAGGAGAATGATGCAGTGGCAAACCTAGATATTTTATGGGTAACTGGATGGTTTGACATTTCAGTATTTTTGATAGATTCTTCATTTTCGAGTCGAATAGATTGATCCCAACCAGCTGTGTTTTGTTGAAGTTGACCTTTAATCTGATCAGGAGCTCGAATGATAGAAGGATGGAATTTAGAATGTTTGCATTCCTTGAGGTCGTATCGCAGAATAAGATAGTGTCATCAGCAAATTGCAAGCATTGGCAGTGTTTTATTACCTCTAGATTGCCAATTCTATTTATGAGCTTGGACGATTGCGCTTGTTTCATTACCCTGGCAAGATGGTTAGCCACTAAAATAAAAAAGATTGGAGAAAGGGGGTTACCTTGTTTTAGACCCTTCTTATTGGAGAACCGGTTCTCTGGCTGCCCATTAAGGAGTATTGCAGATTTGGTTAGGATTGACGATATCCACGGGCACCATTTTGAGTCGAAGCCATGGTGTATCAGGAGGTTATGTAAAAAGCTTCAGGATACGCTATTGAATACTTTCTCAAAGTCAACCTTGCAAATAAAGCCTTTATTCCTTTTTCTTTTGCAAAAAGAAATGATTTTTGTGATAGAGACAAAACTTTCATGTATTAATCTGCCCAAAATGAAGGCACTTTGGGAAGAGGAGACTAACTTTTCTATCTTCTGTTTGAGTCGTTTACGGGCACTTTGGAGATTATTTTGATGATCCCATTTTCTAGATTAATAGGTCTGAAATCATCGACCGTCAAGCACTCTGTTTTCCTAGAAATCAATGTAATATAAGTTTGATTCAATCTGAAGACTTTAGTGCTTTGACTGTGGAAGCTGTCGAAGAGTCTGAGGAGATCAAGTTTTAGAGTTTCCCAGAACTTTTGATTGAATGATACAGGAAAGCCTTTCGGTCCGGACGATTTGTGTTTGGCTAGGTCAAAAACAACTTTCTTGATTTCTTCCTTTGAGAAGGGGTCTTCGAGATTTTTTAGTTCGGAGGTATTATCTTGATAGAGTTTATTCCAGTCAGCTTGAATGGTTTCAGGATGCTCTATTCCCAGCTTCCTGCTATAAAAGGTAAGGAAGGCATTCTAAATTTATTCTTGATTAGTAAGTGCAGTTCCCTCGCACTGGATTTCAGAGAGCAGAATCCTTGCCTTTCATAAAAAAGATCTTCTCAAGTGGTTAATTCTTTGAACCACCCTCGGGGAAGTTTGAACACAAACATAAAATAAGAATAGTAAGAGTAGAGTTTATCAAGGTTACTCTACCACCCATGTTGAGAAATTTACCCTTCTAAGAGGCCAAATTGAAACTAATTCTTTCAAATAAGTGGCACTCAAACATGTCTAGACTTTTTTGTCGCAAAGGGGAAGCTCGAGATAAGTGAAAGGAGAAGAACCTCATTTGCAATTCATCAATGCCGCCAAATGATTTGCTTTTTTCTTGTCCAGACCACATTTATTCAAATGAGTAAGATCTTTTGAAGTTGATCTTCAAGCCTGAGGCTAACTCAAAACTAAGTAAAGCATCTTTAATTGCAACAGTATCTTTTCTCCTTTTGGCACAAAAAGAAGTGTGTTATTTGCAAAATAAAAACTTCTGACTCATTGAACTGGCATACTTTAGAATTTTGGGTAACACATCGAGAATAAAGAGGCTCGAGGAAAGAGGATCATCTTGTCTAAGCCCCATTTATAGTTAATCCAGTTATTCAGTTCCTCGCTCGCAAGCATAGTAGTGGAAGCAGTGGTTAGAAGCCGCTCCACCTAAGAAATCTATTTAATAGGAAGACCTCTACTGCTAAGCATATCAAGAAGAAAACTCCAATTCACTTTATCAAATGCCTTTTCAAAATTAAGCTTGCACAAGATACCCGACACTTTGCCCTTTTGTAATATGCAATTATTTCATGGGCACACAAAAAATTTTCAATGATATGTCTTCCTTTAATGAAAACAGACTGAGAATCATCTACTAGTTGAGGAAAAATTTTCTCTAGCTAGCTTATAAGGATTTTGGAAATGATTTTGTGATGTTATTCAGCAAACTAGTTACTTTGAAGTCATGAATAGAAAGCAGCCCCTCCTTATTGGGAATAAGTATGATATACACAAAGTTGAATCTAGAGACAACAAGAATACTTTTGTGGAAGTCTTTAAGAAGTGGAAGGAGATCATCCTTGAACAGACACCAATACCTTTGAAAGAAAAATAAGAAGTCATTTAGACTGGAGGCTCTACTACTACTTACGGCGCTACATCTAGGGGTAGCAAATGGATCGGGTCGGTCATAAACAGGTCGGGTCATAAGCGGATTGGGTCAGAAAATGATCAATCCAAATCCGACATGTTTATTAAATGGGTCAAAAATTCAAATCTGAACCCGATTATTTATTCAACAGATAACTCGATCCGATTCGTTTAACCCGTTTATTAAATAGGTCAAATTAGATTAAACAGATTAAACAAGTTAAACGGATCAAGTTAAATGGGTCAGAAACAAGTTAAATAGATTAAACGAGTCTTAAATAGGTGAAACAGATGAAACAGATCGGGTTAAATGGGTCAGAAATAGGTTAAATAGGTTAAATGGATTATCTGACTCAACTTAATCTAAATATTAAACGGACTACATGTATTTTCTCGATGGTGAAGGGATCAACAAGAGTACGGCTATAACATAAACGGGCCTATTCACGAACAGGTCCAAGGTTGGCTCATTTAATTAAGTCTGATTTATTTTTTAAACATTAAATAAACAAATCCAAATAAATTTTTAGGCTCGTTTAATAAACGAGCCAGGTTGAGCAGTTCGTGAACTACTCGACGGCCCCGAGGCCCGTTTATTTTTATAGCCTTTGAAGGAAACGACATCGCTTTATACTTAGGGGGCATTTGGTAGCATATAATCCTGATAGGATTACATATAATTTTGTAATAGATAATCAGATTACACTGTTTGTTTTATTACCTTCATAGTAATGCTGCATTATATGTAATGCAGCATTACCTTAAAAAGAGATAATATGATTGCTTAGGGGGAGGTGGCTATGTGATTATATGTAATCTGATAATCCTGTAATCTTACAACAAGATAACTTCAAGACCAAAATACCTCCATTAAAATAAATCAAAATATATCAAAATAAATTATGGATAGTCCCAGTTGGTGAAAATAGAAAAGAAAATATAATGGATGATGTCACGAAAAATAGTTGGTCTTAAAATTAAGTTATCTCTCTAGAAAATAGACAATAATTAATAAGCAAGGATGATGATATTTTGAAAAAATTAACTTATATTTCATGTAATCTAAATTATATATTAAATATTATAATATAAATTTTTTTTAATTTTATCAGATAATCATATTTTTTCTGCAATTATATTACTATAATAATATTATATATGTAATGTACCAAACGTCATCTTAAAATAAAAACTTTTGGCCTTCCTATTCATGCCGTTCGTCTTCACTTTTAAAATCCAGTCTCCTGGCCTCTTCCTCCGCGAGGTTCCTTTTTCTTACCAACGAGTATTTCTTTTTTTTTAATTGAACATCGATCCATTTGAGGAGAGAGTCATCGAGGGTCACAAAACATGCAAAGAAGTCTCGTTAGGCACATCATAGAGCTTCTGTCTATTCAGCTGTACGGAGCCTTCATAATTTGTTTGACTTCATCTAATCTCTAGATCATGAAGACTTACTGTACCATATATGTTATATATAAGAATATGGCTACTTGGTAATCTTTTTCTTTTTCGTTCATGTCTTAACACAAATCCATATATGTTATATATAACTATAAGAATGTAAGGTTGCTTCACTGCTTTTCTGATTTCCTTCAATTTATTTGAGGTATTTTTAAATAAAAATGTGCTAACAAGACTTTTTTGTCCGTACAAAATTTGATTTTCTTTTTTTTTCAATTTGGGGCCTTGTTTCTTATTATTGGGTATAAAATACCCTCGGCCGAAGTTCTTCATGGGATTGACCCTTGCAGGTCTCCTCCGACTTTCGACTACTGATGGCGAACTCCCATCGCTCCGCCCAGACTCATACGGGAGCCGGACCCCGTCTTCAACTTCAACTGCTGGTAAACTCCATCCGGACTCCTACGGGAGCCGGGCCCCGTCCTCAACTTCAACTGCTGGTAAACTCCGCCCGGACTCCTACGGGAGCCGGGCTTCGTTCTCAACTTCAACTGCTGGTAAGCTTCGTCCGGACTCCTACGGGAGCCGGACTTCGCACCTGACTTTAATTGCAGGAAGACTCCGTCCAGACTCCTACGGGAGCCGGGCTCCGTCCTCAACTTCAACTGCTGGTAAGCTTCGTATGGACTCCTACGGGAGTCGGACTTCGCACCTTACTTTAATTGCAGGAAGACTCCGCCCGGACTCCTACAGGAGCCAGGCTCCGTCCTCAACTTCAACTGCTGGTAAGCATCGTCCGGACTCCTACGGGAGCCGGACTTCGCACCTGACATTAATTGCAGGAAGACTCCGCCCGGACTCCTACGGGAGCCGGGCTCCGTCCTCAACTTCAACTGCTGGTAAGCTTCGTCTGGACTTCTACGGGAGCCGGACTTTGCACCTGACATTAATTACAGGAAGACTCCGCCCAGACTCCTACGGGAGCCGGGCTCCGTCCTCAACTTCAACAGCTGGTAAGCTTCGCCCGGACTCCTACGGGAGCCAGACTTCGCACCTGACTTTAATTGCAGGAAGACTCCGCCCGGACTCCTACGGGAGCCGGGCTCCGTCCTCAACTTCAACCGCTGGTAAGCTTCATCCGGACTCCTACGGGAGCCGGACTTCACACCTGACTTTAATTGCAGGAAGACTCCGCCCGGACTCCTACGGGAGCCGGGCTCCTTCCTCAACTTCAACTGCTGGTAAGCTTCATTCGGACTCCTACGGGAGCCAGACTTCACACCTGACTTTAATTGCAGGAAGACTCCGCCAGGACTCCTATGGGAGCCGGGCTCCGTCCTCAACTTCAACTGCTGGTAAGCTTCGTCCAGACTCCTACGGAAGCCGGACTTCGCACCTGACTTTAATTGCAGGAAGACTCCATCCGGACTCCTACGGGAGCCGGGCTCCATCCTCAACTTCAACTGCTAGTAAGCTTCGCCCGGACTCCTACGGGAGCCGGACTTCGCACCTGACTTTAATTGCAGGAAGACTCTGCCCGGACTCCAACGAGAACCAGGCTCCATCCTCAACTTCAACCGCTGGTAAGCTTCGTCCGGACACCTACGGGAGTCGGACTTCGCACCTGACTTTAATTGCAGGAAGACTCCGCCAGGACTCCTACGGGAGTCGGACTCCGTCCTCAACTTCAACTGCTGGTAAGCTTCGTCCGGACTCCTACGGGAGCTGGACTTCGCATCTGACTTTAATTGCAGGAAGACTCCACCCGGACTCCTACGGGAGCCGGGCTCCGTCCTCAACTTCAACTGCTGGTAAGCTTCGTCCGGACTCCTACGGGAGCCGGACTTCGCACCTGACTTTAATTGCAGGAAGACTCCGTCCGAACTCCTACGGGAGCCGGGCTCCATCCTCAACTTCAACTATTGGTAAGCTTCGTCCGGACTCCTACAGGAGCCGGACTTCACACCTGACTTTAATTGCAGGAAGACTCCGTCCGGACTCCTACGGGAGCTGGGCTCCGTCCTCAACTTCAACTGCTGGTAAGCTTCGTCCGGACTCCTACAGGAGCCGAACTTCGCACCTGGCTTTAATTGCAGGAAGATTCTGCCCGGACTCCTACGGGAGCCGGGCTCCGTCCTCAACTCCAACTGCTGGTAAGCTTCGTCCGGACTCCTACGGGAGCCGGACTTCACACCTGACTTTAATTGCAGGAAGACTCTGCCCGGACTCCTACGAGAGCTAGGCTCCGTCCTCAACTTCGACTGTTGGGAGCCGAACTTCATCCCTGATCTTGATTACAGGTGGATCTTGTTCGAGCTCCTGCGGGAGCTAGACTCCACCCCTGGCTGTGACTGAAGGAAGACTCCGTCCGAACTCCTGCGAAAGCCGGATTTCGAGCTCCTCTCAGACAGATTGCTAACTACCTCTCTCCGCCAGATGCTCCAGCCGGACTTTCGCCGGCGAACCTTCACCCCCTGGCGCGGCGCAGTAACAGCTGCGATTCTGCTCCACTCTCTGTGGTAGATTCCACGCACCTCCATCACTCCACGATTCTGCTCCACCTCCTGCGATGGATTCCACGCGGCTCCATCACTCCCTGGCAGGCCGTAATAATGGCCACGATCCTGCTCCACTCCCTGCGACGGATACCGCACGATTCTTCCATTCTCTGGCAAGTCGCGACAACGGACGCCGCTCCGCTCCTCATGGCAGACTCCACACGGCACGCCCCGGTGATAGCCACGGGTCCACCCCACTACTCTCCGCAACAAACTCCTCCTGACTCTGGGCGGCCCACTACCAAACGGTTACAGGCATCGCTATCAGTTTGTTGCCCCCTCCGCCTATAAAAGGGAGAACCCCAGATACGTTATTCTATAAGCTCTATTTTCTATCCCAAAACTCTGCTAAAATTTCTGTTCGAGTACTCCATTCTTGTTGAGGCAGAGAACTGACTTGAGCGTCGGAGGGTCTTGCCGGAGCAACCCCACCTCCGGTTTAGACTTCTCTTGCAGGTCCCGGTGGCGACCGCGACTCCCTCGACTCCAGCTTCTCCGGCGCAGGTGGATTTTTGCACTAACAGGATTGGCGCTAGAGGAAGGGGCCTTGAACCTTCGCGGTGCCCTTGTTCTTAAAGGAGAGCTCAACGGGATTGCCTCCGGGTGTCTTTGCCATGCTCCCCTCCCCTCCGATAGTCCCCCACTTGGTCTTCGCCCGATGCCTCCCCGCAAGGCATCCACACGACGATCCACGGCCTTCGTGGCCAGATCTCAGGCTCCGGCCTCACCTCCAGTTTCCCAACCTCCTCCTCCTCCGGCGACGGCGGTCGGTGTAGAGCAATTTGATCTGCTGGCGCAGTAGGTCAGAGGCCTCACTGAAGCTGTACAGGCCATACATCAGCAGCAGCAGCCGCAGGCATCAGTGCGCCTGAAAAGGGTGTCACCGGAACGCCAGAATCCGATAGTGGGGCGGGCCATTTGGGCCAGCCGCCCCGTCTTTCCCGGGAAGATGAACCCGAGGGTGGAGAGCCCTCAATCAGATCATGACTCCACCCATGGAAGATCCCTGCCCCCATTCTGCCAGAGGACCCTCGAGACCCGGAGTCGAGAGGATTTCCTGGATCGGAGACTCCAGGAGATGAACCGGCGGATCGAAGAACTCCGCCACGCTCCCCCCGCTTACGGTGAGGATATTTGCACTGACCCTCCCTTTTCTCAAATGATCATGCAGGAACCGATCCTGCCAAACTTCAAACTCCCCAGTTCGAAAGCTACGACGAGACTTCAGACCCAGTTGATCATCTGGAAGCCTTCCGGACGATGATGTTGCTTCATGGCACACCTGACGGCATCCTGTGCCGAGCCTTCCCCTCCACCTTGAAGGGAGCGGCGAGAAATTGGTACTCGGTGCTGAAGTCGGGTACCATCTTTTCCTTCGATCAGATGAGCCACCAATTTGTGGCTCATTTTATCAGCAGCCGACGCCCCCGGAAGGGCTCGGAGTTCCTCATTAATATCAGGCAGAGGGAGGGGGAGTCCATTCAGGCCTACATCAACCGCTTCAATGTCGCAGTGCTGGAGGTCCGGAATTTGGACCAATCAGTCGTAATGGCCGCTCTGAAGGGCGGCCTTCAGAAGAATGACCTTTTGTTCTCCCTGGAGAAGAAGTACCCCAGAGATTTTGCTGATTTGTTGGCTCAGGCTGAAGGGTACGCACGAGCAAAAAAAACCTTCAAAATGAAGGATGAGGAGACCGCGAGAGAGCGGCAGGCAGGAGACTCGAGTAAGCCCGCAGTCGAAAAAAGGTCGAGAGAAGCTCGGCCGCATTCTCGATCCCCTCTTGGGCACAAGCGTGCCCATACTCCTCCCCGGGTACGTAGGCAGAGAAGTCCGGATCGTGGGGTTCGGCGGGGTTCTCCACCGGGAAGATTCCGCAACTACGCCCCCCTCAATGCCTCGAAGACCCAGGTACTGATGGAGGTCAGGGAGCAGCTCCCTAGGCCAGAGAGGATGCGCACACACCCCGGGAAGCGCAACCCCAACAAGTTCTGTCTCTACCACCACGACCACGGCCACGACACGGAGGAATACATTCAGCTCCGAGACGAGATCGAGGAGCTCATCCGGCGAGGTCGACTCGACAGGTTCATCCGACGTCGGCTTGAGGGTAGAGAAGATCGGCCAAGGACCCTGCCGCAACCTGAACCGCCAAGGAGGGAGGAGCAGCTTGGGGATCGGCCTCCAATCGGGACCATCGACTCCATCACCGGAGGACCTCAAGGAGGAGCAGACCTTCCACGACCATGGAACTGGGAAACCTGTAAATGTATCGCTTACGACTTTGCCCTGAATCTAAATTCCTTTCGACTTTGCATGTTCTTCCCATTTGGCATGGATTCGTTACGACTGGGGATAACCCCTTCAAACAGTTAAAACAAGGTTATGTTAGGAACAGGAGGAGAACCTCATTCTAACATAAATAAAATGAAGGCCCGGTTCTTTTAGACCGGATGGGGGGAGAAGCCTTACAACGCCCGAATGCGCCCCCACAACCATGTCAGGAACAGGAGGAGAACCTCGTCCTGGCATGAGCAAAGTCAAAGGTCCGGTTCTTTTAGACTGGATGGGGGGAGAGGCCTTACAACGCCCGAATGCACCCCCACAGCCATGTCAGGAACAGGAGGAGAACCTCATCCTGACATGAGCAAAGTCAAAGGCCCGGTTCTTTTAGACTGGATGGGGGGAGAGGCCTTACAATGCCCTAATGCACCCCCACAGCCATATCAGGAACAGGAGGAGAACCTCGTCCTAACATGAGCAAAGTCGAAGGCCCGGTTCTTTTAGATCGGATGGGGAGAGAGACCCTTGCGATGGCCCTTATATGCCCCCGCGGCCCCGTTGGGAACAGGAGGAGAACCTCGTCCTAACCTGAGCTGAGATCGACTACGTCAGGAACGGAAGGAGAACCTCGTCCTGACGGTGACGAAACCCGACCGGCCAACAAGATCGGATGAAGGGGAAAGGCCCCTCAACGGCACCTTCACACTTCTATGCAACCCCACAAAAAGCAAGGGGAGGGCCCTCACTCCAAAAAGAGGAGGAAAATTAAAAAAGAAAAGCGACGAACTACGTCGGAAACAGATGAAGGACAAACCACACCAAAGACCTAGGGAATCTCGTCTCAACAAAGACGGAAAGTTCCTACCAAACACCCCCGGCCTCTCAGAAGACTCTCGACACAGGTCAGGAAAACAGCGATGCCTCCGAGGTAATGCAGAGTTCGGACCATCAAGCTCGAGCCTACGACCATGAATGACGAGGAAAGCAAATCAGCGTATCGACGACTGGACACCTCCAAACGACGTCAACGTCGGACAAGTCGAACGATAAGAGAAATTCGGCGGACGACAATTTAATACAATATGCGAAGAGGTAACACAAAATCTCCTTTCATTCTATTTACGAAATATACACCACGAAGCCCAGAAGGCCAAAGAAAGAAAAGCAAAATGACAAAAGCGAGACAAAACAACAAAAGGGAAAATGTATACATGAAAAGACAGAAGGCCAAAAAGAGCCCTAGGAAAGCTCTGCTCCTTCTGACCTAAAATTATCTGCTCCACCCCTTATCCAGGACTGCCTCAGATTTTCAACTTCTTCTTCTAGCTCTCTCTTTTTCAGCAGCGCATCCTGGAGCGCCCGACGAAGTCGCTGGCTTTCATTCTCCGCCTCTCGATGCCTCTTTCTCAGGACCTTAGATTTCGCCTCCGCGTCCGTGACGGCCTGCTGCTCGTATGCCAGCTGGATCTTCAATTGCTGCAGCTCAGCCGTCCTTTCCCTGAGGGTGACAGAAAGCCCTTCGACGGCTCCTCTTAGGGATTGGAGTTCATTAGAGTCCCGAGAAGAAGCAAACTGAGCCCGGTCAGCCAGCTGCCTCTGAAGACGGGCGACTTCGTCGGCCGCAACCCTGAGTCTCCTTTTATATTCATCCACCTGCCTGTGCCGTACCTGGGCCAGCGTACCAGCAAAAATTTTGAAGGTTCCCTTTGTATCGTCCCGATTTGAAAAGACTCCAGCACGCGTGCATTTAATGTCGAAATATCTGAGGGCAGTCGTGCACAGGATTCAAGGGGACAACTTCGGCTGTGCAAACCTCTCTGTACTTCCTTCATTCGAAATTCAAACTCGGAAGTAGGGGGACTGGTGTTGGGTATAAAATACCCTCGGCCGAAGTTCTTGACGGGATTGACCCTTGCAGGTCTCCTCCAACTTTCGACTACTGATGGCAAACTCCCATCACTCCGCTCGGACTCCTACGGGAGCCGGGCTCTGTCTTCAACTTCAACTGCTGGTAAACTCTGCCTGGACTCCTACGAGAGCCGAGCTCCGTCCTCAACTTCAACTTCTGGTAAACTCCGCCTGGACTCCTACGGGAGCCGGGCTCCGTCTTCAACTTCAACTGCTGGTAAACTCCGCCCAGACTCCTACGGGAGTCGGGCTCCGTCCTCAACTTCAACTGCTGGTAAGCTTCGTCTGGACTCCTACGGGAGCCGGACTTCGCACCTGACTTTAATTGCAGGAAGACTCCGCCCGGACTCCTACGGGAGTCGGGCTCCGTCCTCAACTTCAACTGCTGGTAAGCTTCGTCCGGACTCCTACGGGAGCCGGACTTCGCACCTGACTTTAATTGCAGGAAGACTCCATCCGGACTCCTACGGGAGCCGGGCTCCGTCCTCAACTTCAACTGCTGGTAAGCTTTGCCCGGACTCCTACGGAAGTCGGACTTCGCACCTGACTTTAATTGCAGAAAGACTCCGCTCGGACTCCTACGGGAACCGGGCTCCGTCCTCAACTTCAACTGCTGGTAAGCTTCGTCCGGACTCCTACGGGAGCCGGACTTCGCACCTGACTTTAATTACAAGAAGACTCCACCCGGACTCCTACGGGAGCCGGACTCCATCCTCAACTTCAACTGCTGGTAAGCTTCGTCCGGACTCCTACGGGAGCCGGACTTCGCACCTGACTTTAATTGCAGGAAGACTCCGCCCGGACTCCTACGGGAGCCGGGCTCCGTCCTCAACTTCAACTGCTAGTAAGCTTCGTCCGGACTCCTACGGAAGCTGGACTTCACACCTGACTTTAATTGCAGGAAGACTCCACCCGGACTCCTACGGGAGCCGGGCTCCGTCCTTAACTTTAACTGCTGGTAAGCTTCGTCCGGACTCCTACGGGAGCCGGACTTCGTGCCTGACTTTAATTGCAGGAAGACTCCGCCCAGACTCCTACGGGAGCCGGGCTCCGTCCTCAACTTCAACCGCTGGTAAGCTTCGTCCGGACTCCTACGGGAGCCGGACTTCGCACCTGACTTTAATTGCAGGAAGACTCCGCCCGGACTCCTACGGGAGCCGGGTTCCGTCCTCAACTTCAACTGCTGGTAAGCTTCGTCCGGATTCCTACGGGAGCCGGACTTCGCACCTGACTTTAATTGCAGGAAGACTCCGCTTGGACTCCTACGGGAGCCGGGCTCCGTCCTCAACTTCAACTGCTGGTAAGCTTCGTCCGAACTCCTACGGGAGCCGGACTTCGCACCTGACTTTAATTGCAGGAAGACTCCGCCCGGACTCCTACGGGAGCCGGGCTCCGTCCTCAACTTCAACTGCTGGTAAGCTTCGTCCGGACTCCTACGGGAGCCAGACTTCGCACTTGACTTTAATTGCAGGAAGACTCCGCCCGGACTCTTACAGGAGCCGGGCTCCGTCCTCAACTTCAATTCCTGGTAAGCTTCGTCCGGACTCCTACGGGAGCCGAACTTCGCACCTGGCTTTAATTGCAGGAAGACTCCGCCCGGACTCCTACGGGAGCCGGGCTCCATCCTCAACTCCAACTGCTGGTAAGCTTCGTTTGGACACCTACGGGAGCCGGACTTCGCACCTGACTTTAATTGCAGGAAGACTCCGCCCGGACTCCTACGGGAGCCGGACTCCATCCTCAACTTCGACTGCTGGGAGCCGGACTTCATCCCTGATCTTGATTACAGGTGGATCTCGCCCGAGCTCCTGCGGGAGCCGGACTCCACCCCCGGCTGTGACTGAAGGAAGACTCCGTCCGAACTCCTGCGAAAGCCGGATTCTGAGCTCCTCTCAGACAGATTGCTAACTACCTCTCTCCGCCAGACGCTCCAGCCGGACTTCCGCCGACGAACCTTCACCCCCTGGCGCACCGCAGTAACAGACGCGATTCTGCTCCACTCCCTGCGGCAGATTCCGCGTGCCTCCATCACTCCATGATTCTGCTCCACCTCCTGCGACGGATTTCACGCGGCTCCATCACTCCCTGGAAGGCCGTAATAATGGCCACGGTCCTGCTCCACTCCTTGCGACGGATACCGCGCGATTCTTCCATTCTCTGGTAAGTCGCGACAACGGACGCCGCTCCGCTCTTCGTGGCAGACTCCACGCGGCACGCCCCAGTGATAGCCATGGGTCCACCCCACTACTCTCCGCAACAAACTCCTCCTGACTCTGGGCGGCCCACTACCAAACGGTTACAGGCATCGCTATCAGTTTGTTGCCCCCTCCGTCTATAAAAGGGGGAACCCCAGATACGTTATTCTATAAGCTCTATTTTCTATCCCAAAACTCTGCTAAAATTTCTGTTCGAGCACTCCATTCTTGTTGAGGCAGAGAACTGACTTGAGCGTCGGAGGGTCTTGTCGGAGCAACCCCACCTCCGGTTTAGACTTCTCTTGTAGGTCCCGATGGCGACCGCGACTCCCTCGACTCCAGCTTCTCCGGCGCAGGCGGATTTTTGCACCAACACTTATCTTTGTGTGAATTACTGAATTTGGTGTTTTATGATGGTTAAAACTTAATATTATATATGCTTAACTATATCTTATCTGTGAATTAATCATGACTCCTGAGTTGTGACTTGTGATTGTGATTGGGAATTGCGATATTAGCTAGTGGCATCTTAACTCCTAAGTCCTACTTATCCATATAATATGTCGTAAGTGATTCCTCTAGTCCTCTTGACTCCTTTTGGTACATCGCTGTGATTTTGATTTTACTAAAAGTGGTTATGTGATTTTGTAGGTTTATGTCATTTGAGGATTCATCTCCTACGGCAATGAGTAAAGAACCGATAGACATTGAAAAGAAAATTGACATGAATGATGACATGTCTAAGGAGGAGATCAATCTTGGTTCAGAAGATGGAGGGATAGAGGGAGCATCTACAGCCACAACCACAGAAGCAGATCCTCTGGATAAGCCTAAAAGGAAGCGAAAGAAGACTTGTCCGGTTTGGGAGGAGATGGTGGAAGTGCAAGGCATGAATGGCGAGAAGAGGATCCAATGCAAACACTACAAGGAGACTTTTTCAACTAAGGATTCAACAACAACCCACCTCAACAGGCATCTAAAAAAGGGCCCTGAGAGAGGAATGAGTAAGCAGAAAAATTTACAGTTGAAGAAAGTTGATGAATCTCAAGGTCAGCTCACAAACTTTACATAGGATAGTGATAAAGTTGAGACTGCTGCAGCTGACATAATCTTATATCATGAGTATCCCTTCAATATGATGGAGCATGTTTATTTTATCAAGTTTTTGAAAGAAATTAGCCCTCATTATGAGAAGATTTCTAGGGCTGCTGTGAAAAATGAATGCATGAACATTTATCATATGGAGAAGAAAAAGTTACATAACTTGTTGAAAGGGATTAGAAAGATTTGTATGACAATAGATTTGTGGAAAGTGGGCAAAAGGTTCAATACATGGTGGTGACGGGGCATTTTGTTGATTCTGAGTATGGATTACAAAAGTGGGTTCTTAAATTTTGTAATATACCACCTCTATACACGGGACTAGCTATTAGTGATGCATTGATTGCATGCTTTAGAGAATGAGGGATAGAGAATAAGGTGTTTAGTGTAACAATGGACAATGCATCATATAATGACACGGCTATTGGCAATTTGAAAGTGTATTTTGAACGTAGAAAGTTGCCTTTGTATCTTGGTAGGTCGCTTTTTCATGTGCGTTGTTGTGCACATATCTTGAATTTGATAGTTCAGTTTGAGTTGAGTGAAATAACATATAGTGGATAAAACAAGGGATGGATTGACGTATCTATCTGCTTCTGAGTTTCGGTTGCTCAATTTCAATGCGATTAGGAGACAACTGAATTTGCCATCAAAGCAACTAATTTTAGATTGTCCCACGAGGTGGAATGGGACATATAGGATGCGATGGAGTTTCAGTTTGTCTTTCCTATGTATCAACAAAGGGATATGGGATTTGACTTTGTTCCTTTAGATTCAGATTGGGTCAAAGTGTCTAAAATCCGGGAGTTTTTGGTTGTGTTTGATGTGTTAACAAGCTTGATATCCGGCACTGAATACCCTACATGTAATTTGTTTCTTGTGCATTTATGGAAGTTGAAGGGGCTCATAAATAAACATATTGTGAGTGATGTAGACTATATGTCTTCTTTGGCCAAGAAAATGAATGAAAATTTGAGAAGTATTGGGGTGGTTGCAACTTGCTCTTGACTTTAATATTGGATCTTAGGTATAAGATGTCTGTGGTCGAATTTTGTTATCCCAAAATTTGTAGTGATCCGGAAAAGAATATTAAGTCAGTTGAGACATCTTTATACTCACCCTTTAATGAGTATGTTAAAGAATACAATGAGTCTTTATCACATTCACATTCCAGCAGTGTGCCCTCATCCTCAAGTGTTAATATGGGGTTTGAGTTTGACAATGAAGCAATAACACCAGAGGAAGATGATTTTGTGGCTTGTCTAAGGACAAGGGATGTTGAAGGGGCTACAAAATCTGAACTGGATAGGTATTTGGATGAAGCAGAGCATGCTTGTGAACCTGGGGCTAAATTTGATGCTTTGAAGTGGTGGCAAGTATGTAGTTTCAAATTTCCAGTATTATCTAAGATGGCTAAAGGCATACTTTCTGTTCCTATGACTACTGTTGCTTCCGCGTCTACATTCAGTGCTGGAGGTCGAGTTATAGATGCATACATTGTGCATCTTTTAGAAAGGATACAATCCAAGCTCTTGTTTATGGATCTGATTGGGTGCGTGCTCGCCATAGGAAACAAAAGAAAAATGAAGATAGGTTTTTGTTAACTACATTGTTTCTTTCATTTTTATCATAAAAGCAAGCCTTTATACTAATCTTATTTGGCTTTGCAGGTTGAGGCTGAGGCTGATGAAGCAATAGCACCACATGAGGAGATTAAATTGCCAGATTGACCAGTTTGAGGTAATCGTTTTTCAAGCTAAACATTAGTATATTTTGTATGTTTTTATTTTGCTGGATGCACCTCCAAATTGCTTGCTTTTTTGTTTAACATGGCTGCGTTATGAAAAATTCTGTTGGAGGATTTCTGGTTTTAAGTTGTGCTGAATTTCTGGTTTTTCATGTGCAGACTTGAACATGGATGGAAATGTAGTGCTGTTTGCTTTAGTGTATTTTTTCTTTTCAATGACTTTTTAATTTCGGATGAAGTATAACTGTAGTACTCGATATTTTCAAATTATTTCATATTGGTCCATAACATTTGAATTTTATCCCTTCAGGACATTTTTAAAAAAAAATGATGTTTCTATTTAAAGGCTCGTTTAAAGGTTCATTTAAAGGTTTATTTAAATGTTTATTTAAAGATCCATTTAAAGGTTCATTTAAAGGTTCGTTTAAACGAACCAGATTTATTAAATGAATCTAATCATCTATTCTATTTAAATAAATGAACTCAGCCAACAATTCAAAGCCGGGTTCGTTTAGCCCGTTTATTAAACGAGCCGAACCTTGCCAAGGGGATCCGACTCGATCTGATTCATTTACAGCCCTAAACAAGAGTATGAAAATCTGAATTTTATTTTTCATAAAGAAGATTCCAATCAATTGAGACCTTAGATTTCCTCAGTGAAGAGAATAGCTTCTTGAAGAAGCCCAAGAGATAATACGGTATGCACCTTGGAGAAGTGATCTCTATACCGTCCACAGAAAGTAAAGAAATAGAATTTCTCCTTTATCTAGAGCAAGCAATGTTATGAAAAAGAGGTCGCATTTCTATCTCCTTCTTATAGCCAGGCAATTCTAGATCTTTGTCTCCAGTAGAGCTCTTCTTTCACTAAAATGTCCCTAAGAGACTGCTTTATATTGTTTCACGTAGCAAACTCCACCGGCTACAGGTCGGCAATTTTTTTTTTCTTTTTGTCCAAGATATCAATGTCATGAAGCAAGCTATCCTTTTGATTCTTGTTTGTAATCCTCTTGGCAGTGGCCCATTTCTTGAAGGCAGCCCTCAAATTTCTTAGGTTCTCCACCCAACATGACGTTGTATTTGGTGTGCTTCTAAACTGGCACCAAGTTCCCAATACTAGCTCATCAATGTCTAGTTCATTTATCCACCAACTCTCAAATCTAAAGACCCTGCTGATTTTGAACTTTAAGCTACACTCTAGAGCAATAGGAGTGTAACTAGAAGCATGGCTAATCAGTGCTTTTTGCAGGGAAGCAGGAAAGAGGTCCTCTCAATCCAAGAAGATGAGAAACTAGTCCGAACAAGCATAAGAAGGATGTTCATGCCTGTTGCTCTAAGTAAATTTTCTCCTTTTAAGTTTTGTTGGGATAATTCAGCTGACTCTCCGATTTCAACTCTCAATCGGTCTCATAAGCACAAATTGCCGACCATCAATCGGCTTGCCGATCAACAGTCGGCTATCCTCAGCCATCAACAAACTCCAACTATGACAGATTTCAGACTGATGACCATCGGCATATCAAAGTTACCGACCGATACTCATTCAGATTTCCACAACTACCGACATACGATAGACATATTTTAATTACCAACATATAGTCGGCTTATCAGAAACTGCCAGCGCAGAAGATACATATGGCTAGAACATGATTAATGACGGGTATAACCATCCATCCCACGATCATATAATACCGGAACAAGCGGCACCCACATGTCTAACCGTTATAGACGGTTACCAACTACTCGTCTATAAAAAGAAATAGATGAACAGCATTTGGTAAGGTCTCTTGAAAGCTGAAATTCTGCCTCTTTGAATATTCATCTACTGTTCGCCACTCCCCACTGACTTAAGCATCGGAGGATCTCCGTCTGATATAATTCCAATCAGTATAGATTTCATTTTGCAGGTGCTCTTCACCGATGACAGGTGCAATAGGGGATTGACCGCAACAGATTGACGCGCAGGTAGGGGAAGAATATGAACAATCATGACAAAGACTAGAGCTCAAAATTCTACAGGATCTGCGAGACAGTCTTTCCATCGAAAAGATCCCCCTCCTCCTCCATTGGCAGAGCCCAGCTCTTCGCATCCTGTAATCACTACGGACGCACAAATTGCTGCTCTAATGCAGCAAATGAAGGTGTTAACAGAGGCAATACACAGCCTCCAATAATAACAACAGACACAGCAACAGCAGCAACCACCGATGGAGGAGCCAGTGGCTCATTCAGTGCCATCCAGGCATAGCCGCCGTCATCCACAGTGCTCTCCTTTTTCATCTCCAGAACGACGATCGTCTCGACATTCTCATCGAGTCAAGCAATCGCATTCTCAAAATTTCCATCATGTCGCTCATCCTTCACAGCGATCTCCCTCTCCTTCCCGTGTACATAGTATCAAGAAGGAAAAGAGGCCGTATGTACCTTCTACTTCTCCATCCTCGAGTTCTTCAGGGGATTCTATCCCTGAATTTTTTCAGCAACGGCGGCTCGACGACTATGAGCGCAAGTTCAAGAAGATCGACCGTCAACTCGTCTGACTTTAAGTGGAAGGTCAGAAGTCCTCCAATGACTATGACTTCCACACTGTCCAACCTCTCTCTCAGCATATCCTGGACAAGCCGATCTCGTCTCGATTTAAGATGCTGCAGATGAAGCTATATGATGGCTCTACTGACTCAATTGATCATTTGGAGAGCTATAAGGCTTCATGATGATCCAAGAGGCAACCGACACCCTCTTATGTATTGATTTTTCGATAATAATTCAAAAAGCTACTCGAGTCTAGTATTTTGGGCTTCAGCTAGAAAGCATAAATTTCTTCGAGCAGCTCGAGCATTCCTTCGTGGTCTATTTCAGCACTAGTCGAAAGGTATCACAGATATCAGATAGTCTCTTCTCCATCAAGCAAGGCAAGACAGAAATATTGAAAGATTTTGTGGCTCGCTTTAACATGGACACACTTGAGGTCAGAGATCTCAATGAAGATATAGCCATCTCGACCATGAAGAGAGGTCTGAGGGGATCCAGATTCACCTACTCTCTGGATAAGACTCGCCTCCAGACCTATACTGAACTATTAGAGCGCGCATACAAGTATATTCGCATGGATGAGAGCACTTCTGATAAACACCAAACAAAAGAAAAAGATCAAAAAAAAAATAAAAGAAAAATGAAGCTCCGACCAAACCAAGTCGGTCAACGACTAAAAGCAAGCTTCACCCTGCCAACAGAGCCCAAAGCCGAACACTATGACAACAGGTATGACTCTTATACTCCTCTTTCTGCTCCCTGTGCGCAGATCTTACTGGAGATCGAGGGAGAAGAGTATCTTCGACATCCCCCGCCAATAAAAATGCCATCGAAAAGTCGCGACAATAAGAAGTATTGTTAGTTTCATCGTGACCACGATCACGATACCGAACAATGTATTCAACTCAGGGATGAAATAGAGGCCCTGATTCAATGTGGCTATCTCAAAAAATTTTGACGAGATTGTCCGACTCAACCTCCCACCATCAGCCTCAGCCACAAGCTGAAGAAATGATCAACAATCGACCAATGACGGGAGTGATCAATATGATCTCTGAACGATCGAAGGACTGGAGGGCAACTTTCGAAAAAGAGTTGACAAAGAAACGATGACTTGATAATGTAATTTTTTTTTCGCAAGATGATGTCTGGAGAATACAAACTCTCCATGATAATGCTGTCATTATCTCAATGATGATAGTAAACTATGATGTAAAAAAAAATTCTGATCGATAATAGAAGCTCTACTGATGTTCTCTTTTACTCAATTTTTTTTCGAATGCGACTACTGACTGACCGACTCAGAAGAGTCTCAACACCATTAGTCGATTTTATTGGAGATACAGTAATCGTGGAAGGAGAAATTACTCTCCCACTAACTATGAGAATAGATCCACAACAAAATATTGTTCTTCTGACATTCATAGTCATTCGAGTTCCATCAGCTTACAATGCCATACTCAAATGACCTGGACTTAATGTCCTGAGAGCAGTAGTCACAATATATTATTTATTGGTCTGATTTTCAACAAAAAATAGAGTCAAAAAAATACGTAGAGATCAATAACTTATCCGACGTTGTTTTATGGTCTCTACAAAGAATAATCAATCTAAAAATTTTTTGTCTGTCGATAAATTGGACTAAAGAGAAAATGAAGAAAGGAGTGAACCAGCTGAGCAACTGATTTCCATCTTGTTAAAAGAAGAAGATCTTGAGAAGACGGTCCAAATTGGATCACAATTGTCTAATCCGAAGCGACAGCAACTGGTGAATCTACTAAGAACAAACGTCGATATTTTTGCTTGATCGACAACTGATATGCCAGAAATTCTTCTGAAAGTAATAACCCACCGACTAAACATTGATCCTAAAGTTAGACCGATGAGACAAAAGAAAAGATCTTTTGCTCCTGAAAGATAGAAGGTCATCGATGAAGAAGTCGACAAACTCCTTGCGGCTGGCTTCATCAAAGAAGCTAATATTACCGATTGACTCACCAATATAGTAATGATAAGAAAAGCTAATGAAAAATAAAGAATCTACATCGACTATACAAATCTAAATGAAGTTTGTTCGAAAGATAGGTTTTCTTATCAAAAATCAATCAACTAATTGATGTGACTTGGGGACATCGACTTTTGAGCTTTATGGATGCCTTTATGGGCTACAATCAGATTCAGATGGTATCCGAAGATGAGGAGTACACTGCCTTCATAATCGACAAAGGCATCTATTATTACAAAGTAATGCCATTCGATTTAAAGAATGTCGGAGCCACTTATCAACGGCTAGTTAATAAACTGTTCAAAGTACAAATTGGACGAAATATGAAAGTCTACATTGATGATATACTAGTGAAAAGCTCTCAAACTTCTGATCATGTTCGAAACTTGGAAGAAGCCTTCGATACACGTCGACGGCATTAAATGAAATTGAATTCAACTAAATGTGTATTCGGAGTAACTTTCAAAAAATTCTTTGGATTTCTTGTATGACAACGAGAAATTGAAACTAATTCCGAGAAAATAAAGGCTATTATCAACATGAAATATTCAAGCTCCAAGAAAGAGATACAATAACTCACTAAAAAGATCGCCGCACTCAGTCGATTCATCTCAAGATCAGCAGAAAGATGTTTACCTTTCTTTAAGATCTTGAGACAGGCAAAAGATTTTTCATGATCGGATGAATGCCGATAGTCCTTCGAGGATTTGAAAAAATATTTAACATCTCTACCATTACTAACAAAATCGAAGGTAGAAAAAATTTTGTATCTCTATCTGATGACTTCGACAAAGACAGTTAGTTCGGTACTTATTTAGGAGGATGAAAATTGAATTCAACGATCGATTTATTACACCAGCAAGGTGCTTTACAATGTTGAAATAAGATATTCAAGAGTGAAAAAAATGATCTACACTCTGATCATATTATCACAACGACTTCATCCGTTCTTCCAAGCACATCCAATAGTCATCTTGACAGATCAGCCGTTGAAAGCAATTCTATACTGACTTGATACTTCAGGTCGAATGATAAAATAGATAATAAAACTCAATGAGTTTGATATTCAATATCATCTACGACTGTCAATGAAGGCACAAATTTTGATCGACTTTGTCGCTGAATGCACCATATCCGATGATAATCCTGAGGATAAACTTGATGACAAATCGAAGCAGATTAAAATTTTTGAGACTAACTTAGCATTGGTGTGGTTGCTACATATTAATGGAGCATCCAATGCACAAGGCAATGGAGCCGGTCTTATCCTCATCAATTCTGAAGGGATGGTAACTGAATATGCCCTTCGATTTAATTTTAAAGCCTCGAATAACCAAGCCGAGTATGAAACTCTTCTAGCCAGCTTGAAGATTGCTAAAGAACTTGATATTGACAACTTAAAGATCTTCATCGACTCATAATTGATCACCAGGAATTCAAGAACGGGTTTGAAGTTCGAGACTCCATTATGATGAAGTACCTTCAGAAAGTGAAAGATCTTGCATCGACTTTGAAATATTTTGAGATCTTTCACATTCTAAGAGCGGATAATGTTTGAGCTGATGCATTTTTTTGACTCACAACCACTTCATTCAGCTTGTTTGGTCAAACGTTCATCAAATATCTCGAACAATCGAGTATTGATAAAGTCAAAAAAGTACTGCAAATCAATGACGAACCAAGCTGGATGAATCTGATCTCTAGTATTTGACTAATGAAATTCTACCTGCAAATCCTTCAGAAGCCAAATGATTACGATGGATGGCTTCATAATATAATTTGATGAATGGATAACTTTATAAAAGGTCATTCTCTCTTTTTTTACTAAAGTGCTTGAGACCAACGAATGCCGACTATGCACTCTGAGAAGTTCATGAAGGAATTTGTAAAAATCACTTAGAAGATAAATCATTGGCTTATAAAGTTTTACGATAAGGATATTATTGGCCCACCATGAAGAAAAATATAACTGAACTTATCCGAAGATGTGAATCATGTCAGAAATATGCTAACATACAATATCAACCGGCCAGCCAACTGATATCAATTATTGCACCATGACCCTTCATACAATAGAGAATCGACAAACTAGGACCTTTCTCCCCAGCATCTGGTCAAAAAAAATTTATAGTGGTTGCCATTGATTACTTCACCAAATAAGTGAAAGCTGAGCCTTTGACATAAATCACCGAAAGTAAGATGGAAGACTTCATTCAGAAATCAATCATATGCAAGTTCGGTCTACCACATACCATCATCACTGATAATGGTCGATAATTCAACAATCAGAACTTTAAAGAGTTTTGTGAGAAATTTTATATTACGCACAAGTTCATCTCAGTCGGTCATCTACAGTCTAACGATAAAGTAGAGATAACAAACTGAACAATTCTACATGGTCTCAAGACTAGACTGAAGGAAGCTAAAGGCCTCTGGGTGAAAGAATTATATTCGATCTTATGGACATATTAGACAACTCTTCATATACCGACAAGAGAGTCGCCATTCAACCTAGCCTACGAAATTGAGATGATGATTTCACTTGAGATCGGATTGCCATCCGTAAGAGTTGAACAGTATAATGAGCCGAGTAATTCTAAATGTCGAAGAGCCAACCTAGACTTACTTCTGAAAGTCCGACAGCAAACTCAAATTTGGATGGCAGCATATCGACAAAGAATAGTTCGGTATTATAATGCAAAAGTCAAATCGAAGATCTTTCATCCAAGAGATCTGGTCCTAAGAAAAGCAGAAATTTCAAAACCTCTGGACCAAAAAAAATTATCTTCAAACTGGGAAGGACCCTACAGAGTAACCGAGATACTTCGACCTGGTGTATATCGACTAGAAACTCTCGATGGAACGACTATTCATCGAACTTAGAATGTCGATAATTTGAAGATGCACTATCAATAAAGTTGTTCACATGTATACTATTCGGAATGAAACATTGGGGTTCTAAATCTTGAAATCTTCAATCAACTATAAGTTATCTACAAAATAGTATCAAACTGACAAGTAATCGGTTAACTTGTACCGACTGTATCTCGATTTTCACTATAAACATCGACTTAAGTCGAATGATGACATTGAACCAATAAATAATCAGTCAGTTTGTACTGACTATATCTCGACTTTTCTACCGACTATATCCTAATTTTTTACTATAGAAATCGACTTAAGTCGAACGACAATATCAACAAATAATCGATCAGCTCATACCGACTATATCTCAATTTTTCATTATAAAAATCGACTTAACTACTCATACCAACTTAGCTTTAGCTAAGCGAAACATTATGCCAACTCGACCCCGATCGAATGATAAATATACTGATTTGACTACGATCAGTTGAAGGATATTCAGCTTATCACCGTCTATCAAATATCTATAAAGTATATAAGCTAAGTCGGCTAATACTGAACTAACAGATAAACTTTACTACATAATTGGTCGACATTCAATTCTCCGATGGATGATCGATAATCCGATTGTTAATCAATGACATTAACACTATAAGTTTGAAAAGGGATTCCATACTTCAGAAAATTTCTTTTCATTTATTGAAGAAAGATTACAAAATTGGACCCAATGTCCGAATATAAAATTAGGTTTAGTTCGATTATAAAAAGAAAAAAAGTATTACACCGATCACCGGTCAGCTTCTTCTTCACCTTGCTCCGGTACAACTTCGATGGTTGGAATAGGTTCTGATGCAGTCGGTGCATCTTCTCGATCGACGTGGTGGTCTTCTCAGCAACCTCTTCTCTCAAACTAGGGTGGACGATGCTACTCAGGTTCAAGTTCGGATATAATTTTCTGACTGCATCTCTATCGTCCTCGTATCCAACACAGTAGGAGGTGAATCCGCCCTCAAGAATTTTATCCTTGAATTCTTGTGATTCTTTGAAATTCTTGATGCCAAGACTCAGAGTACCTTTCGCCAACTCAGCTTCTTCCTTGACAGAGGCCGACTTTGCATCGACCAGTGCCAACCTCTCCATGGTGGCCTGATGCCTTCCGCACTCCATCTCAAGCACTTCTATGCATCCATCTCTCTTTCTCTAGAGCCGATTGATAGAATGTTTCTTGCTTTTGATCCGAGATTCAAGAGACACGATGATCTGTTGAGCTGATCCTAATTCGGCTTTGGAGGATTGTAGTTCGATCGTTACATGGGAAATCTCTTCCTGGAGCATCTTCTCCCATTCAGCTACCTGTGGTTGTTTGACAATAGTAGCTTTCTCGACGTTGGTGACCGCCATCTTGTCCATCCACCCCCGATGGAGCTCAATGATTTTTTGATATCTGCTCTCTGGAGCATACATATTGTGTGCCCACTGAAAGAAAAGGATAAATCAAGTCGGATAAAAAAAAAATATATCATTAACTTATCCCAAGCATCATCGGGTAAAATGAAGAAAATATTTTGGACCCTGTCCGATTTCTCCTGTTCTCCCTATCAATCAGGAGAAGTACAGCTTCGATGAATCATCTGGCTAATGATGGATTGAACAAGACTGACTCACCGACAGAGATTCGGATATCGAAAAGAGTGAGAAAATCTGTCGATGATCCATTATCGATAGAAGTAGCCAGTGCTTTTTCCCGCTCCGCAGTCGACTGTCGTTCACTTGAAATCATCACAAAATCGATGCTTGACTGCATCCGAGACTGAACTACTTACGGAATGGCTC
The DNA here is from genome assembly GCF_000442705.2 of Elaeis guineensis. NCBI lineage: Eukaryota > Viridiplantae > Streptophyta > Magnoliopsida > Arecales > Arecaceae > Elaeis > Elaeis guineensis. Next base: position 37,283,054 of record NC_025998.2, read on the forward strand.
ACGCAGTAGTAGATAGTTCTGGTTCGACTGCAAATTTGACCCGAACCCCCGCAGATAGTGCCGCTGATGGTTCTGGTGCGGCATCTTCACCTCTTGCCATCTTAACTCCGACCAATGGCACCTCAGCAGAAAGAAGTATTATCAGAGCTGACAATACAATAACCGGCTCACTACTGAGAACTGTTACTGATGAAATGTCGACCTCCCTCATTGGTACCGACTCAATCTCACCCCAACTTCTCTTCAGCGATCCAGACGGTCCAGCATCAGTCACTGCTCTCTTCTTAGCAGTATGTAGTCGGATGTCGGCAGCTGAGGTGTGCACTATAGACCACATAGTTACAATCAAAAGACAAAGTTCAGTACAAAGTTCAGAAGCAAAAAAAAAAAAAAACGATCGATTATGCTATACCTAAAGAGGTTATCGAACCAAGTCTGGCATCATAGAGAGCCTACTCTATCATCAGCTCTCGTTGCACCAGGACTTCCATATCTTTTGGTCGGAGAAAATTTTCACGATCGATGATGTCAACCCGACTATGCTTATTGGGACCGATTCTCAGATCACCCCAACATGAAGGAAAGCCCTAAGGAGATGAAGAAGAAATGAAGAAAAATTGGTTCTTCCATCTATGAATGGACGATGAAAGATTGAAAATGAAAGAAAGACCCTTCCTCAGATTGAAAAATCACCAATCCTTGACTTTAGGGTAAGGACAAAGAACAAAAAAAGCTCAGAAAAGAGAAGGACGAGGATTGGTCGGGATCAGACGACACAACAGAGCAAAGCTAATAATCAATTGAATAGAATTCAGAGCCAGCTGAGCGGGACAAAGATGGTAATAATCAAAAAAATTTCAAACAAATTTCAAAATTGAAAATCGAAGACCGATCCGAAGGTACTCGACATAAAAGACAACCTGATCCGAAGAAGAGGAGTTCATCTGATCATTCGGACCAGGGATAAAGAGCTGATATTGCTTCGAGATACGGTACTGTTCTCGGAGCCGATCGACATTAGATCTGGACAAGGAATAAACCTCCGTCTTCGGACCCAAAAGAGAATCGTCGGTCGGATTCTCTGACCAACTATCTCGAGAAGATGAAGCTGTCACTTTCTTCTCCCTACTTGCCATTGAAAATGAAAGAACCTAAAAGAAGAAAAGAAAAATCTAGGAGGAAGAAACGAGAACTTGACCTGGAGCTAGAAAATGATGCAAACAGGGAAATGATGCGAACGGGAAAGCTCTTGGCACCTGGGGATAGAACTTTCTGTTGCAGTGAAAAATGATGAATGCAAAGCAGAAAGTCCCAATGAAAGTGACTTTGGATATATATGACTCCTCAACAGTCCGGATGAAGTTATTCAAATCAGAGTTTCTTCAGATTTCGATACGTGGCTACATTAAAATCGACCATTGATCGGATAGTTCGACGCACCTATCCTCAGATTACACCATCCCACCACTATCCGTGTGAATAGCATAGAGCTAATGATGTCTGGACACATCCAGTCAGAATCAAATCGTCCGAATTTATCAGACGCCAAATTATCTTCTCGAAGCGACACCCCAATGATGATCTCACAGTTATCAAAATGACAAAACGGTTGGAGACCCTTCGTTTTTCGAAAAAATCATTAATGTCTGCAGTCAATTTGGGGCTCAAGACAATACATGGCAACTTCCTTCATCCAACGTGTCAGACCACGTGACAACCTACATGTCAAACTACCTTGGATTTGGGAGTGGAGGGCAACTATTGGGACAATTCAACCGACTCTCCAATTCTGACTCTTAATCGGTCTCATAAGCACAAAATACTGACTATCAATCGGCTTGCTGACCAACAGTCAGCTATCCTCAACCATCAACAAACTCCAACTATGACAACTCAATGGATTTCAGACCGATGACCATCGGTATATCAGAGTTACCGATCGATGCTTATTCGGACTTTTACAACTATCGATATACGATCGATATATTTTAATTACCAACATATAATCAGCTTATTAGAAACTGCCAGCGCAGAAGGCGCATAATGGCCAGAATATGATCAATGACGGATATAACCATCCATCCCATGATCATATAATATCGAAACAAACGGGACCCACGTGTCTAACAATTACAGACGGTTACCAACTACTCGTCTATAAAAGGAGGTAAATGAACAGCATTTGATAAGGTCTTTTGAGAGCTGAAACTCTGTCTCTTTGAATATTCATCTGCTGTTCGTCACTCCCCACTGACTTAAGCATCGGAGAGTCTCCATCGGATACAATTTCGATCAGTGTGTATTTTATTTTGTAGATATTTTTTATCAGCAACAGATGTAATAGGGGATTGACCGTAACAAATTTCAAATCAATAAGACCAGGAGAAGTAATGAATTCTTAAGAAGCCAAATTACCTTTAATGCTTTAACCAATGCTCTTTCTATCTTTAATTGATTTTGTACTATTGAAGTCTCCCCCAATAGCCCATGGACTGAGAGATTATTTTTGACATCTAGCAGTTCATTAAAGAAAGATGTCCTTGAAGCTCTGTCATTCAGACCATAGACCGATGTCACAAAAAAGTTCTTCTACAATTGTGGATAGAGAAACTCAGCAGTAATAAAAATCTACCTGATAAATGAGTTCTTTAACACAAGTAGACATTGGTTCCATCCCAACAAACATACCCCCCACCCCCTCGGCCGAGAGCCCTACTACATCTAAGGAGAGCCAGCTAGTGAGTCTTCCAATACCCAAAGAATTTAAAAAAATGTCACATGGGATAGAGACTTTGGTTTCTTGAAGTAAGGCAACATCATAATTAGAAGTGATGACTAGCTTTTTAATCTCTCTTCTTTTTGCCAGTGCTTAAGCCCCACATACATTCCATGATAGGATAATCATCTAAAATAGTTTTACAACCTCTAAAGTAAGGCAAATATCTACAACAAACCAGGAACACCAAAAAGGCAAAACAAATATAGAAGAGATCAAAAAGCTATTTTAGATGGAAGAAAGGAGTATCCAAAGGGTCAAAATTCAATCTAACCATCTGATGGATAGGCTGGAGGTGTCTATAGCTTCGTATCATCAAATGAAACATATAAAAATAATCCGTTCGAGAATTAGAGGAGTATATCAAAATATATCCCTCCGTGCTGATTTAGACTTCAAGCGAGAGAGAGGACATATCCAAAGGGTCAAAATTCAACTTAATCATCTGATAGAGTACTGGCTGGGGATGTCTATAGCTCCGTATCATTGAATGAGACGTGTAGAAATAATTCATTCGAGAATCGAAGTAGTATATCAAAATATATCCCTCCATAAAAGTTTAGGCTTGAGGTGCATCAATTACAATAGTTTTACGGTTTCAATTAATTTAGTTCTAAAGTTATTAATAATATTTTATTTTTTTATTATAGGATATTGGAACATCTGGCTCTCATTAATCTACTGCTACAGAGGACGTACAGAAGTAGGAGGAGGAGGAGAAGGAGGATTTTCGTTGATTTTTTTTTAGTTTTCGTGTAATGTATTTGATATTTGAGTAGTGTTATTTATACAATTTAATTTTGATATAATATATAATATTAATTTTTTATTTATGATGCTGATAATTAATTGTTAGTTGTTATAATGTCCGTAAATATATATTGCTTGCTAATTTAATTATAATAGGTTTTAGTAAATATAATTACTTGTTAATTAAATTATAACATATTTTAATATATATAATTACTAAATTTTTTTAAAAAAATAATTATTAGCGACGGCTATTGTGATGGCATCACCGTCGCTAAAAAGGTATTAGCAACAGCTTATTAGAGTCAAAGAAACCGTCAGAATTTTTTTTTATATTTTTTAATTTTAAATCTAAAAAATATTATAAGCTACAAAAAGCGGTCACTAATTACCGTCACTACTACTCGTTATTGGCGATGGCAGAGGTGCCATCGCTAATATGCAGCTTTAGCATCGAGCTTTTTTCTGACCACTTTTTAGCGACAATATTTTCATTATTAGCGACGGCATTTGGCCGTCGCTAATAATCAATTTTCTCGTAATTCTTAAGCCTGGACCAATGTCCCAAGATTGAAAAGGAAAAGAATCACATATCTAATATTCCTTATGCAGGTGCAGTAGGAAGTCTGATGTATAGTATGTTGTGTACTTGTCCAAAAATATTCTATGCAATGGGGTTGATGAGTCGCTATTAGAGTTTGAACTACGACAATGTGACAGGTCCAGATCAGCTCATGTGTGGATATGATTTAGACCTACCCAAGCCCAACCCACCTGCATCACTATCAGCCAGGAACATGGGAGACGTCAGGGGAGGGCAGGTTAGATGAAGTGTGGCTCAGGTTCATGCTTGAACATTGATCCATATAAACGTACCAATACTGGATGAGCTAAACTTCTTTCAATCCAAAATATTTTAAAAAAATTAGGTAAGAAAAAAGATTATGAACTTCATAACAATTTATTATCAACAAGGTTAAAGGAAGTTCTCTGTTCTTCCATTCTATTTTGTCAAAAGGAAGGTCTCCACCTCGCCATGAATTTGGTTTATTATCATTGGTCCCTCACATCTCATCAGCATAATCTAGTAATTATCCCAAATGTAAGCAGTAAACTAAGATGGTAGACCACACCTTACTTCGAAAATCAGAGACGCCAACTTTAAACAAAAGGATGCCCAAAGTCATCGAGAACTCGCAAGCTTAAGGTTGAAAGTACTCAAACAATCACTTCCCTCAAAAGAAGGTTGAGTTCATGACAATGCCAGGCAATAAAATTTGTTTGAAAGATTATGTTTTTTTTATGGAAAAAGGAGATGCCAACCTGACATTGGAAAGATTATAACAATGCAGAGAAGTTGTCTTTGTGAACACGCACACTTGCAAGCATGTGCAGCTACAGCAAAGGAAGCACCTAAGGAAGCTTACTAGTTGCCTTATGTGAGATGAAATAATGGAGAAGCAATTAAAATGAAAACAGTGTGAATCAAAAGAGCAGCAGCTCAATTATGTTGACACGTGCTTGATGAAAACAGTGAAACATAAAAAACCTGAATTAAATTAAAAGGAAAACAAAAAGGACAGCCCACATATCAAATATAATAGAATTCTATCAAAAATCTCACTCAGACAAGATCCAATATTTGGAATCATGAAGGAAGATGGAGAGTTATAACCTATTAAGGAAGCTAGAAAATCATAAAATGTCGATGGAGACCTGTTACAGAGAACAATAACACTCATTTCGATATATGTCTCTTCTTAACTGCACCTTTGTAATTGTTATTTTCAGCAATGGATGTGAAAAATAGTTCAGTGGACAAGAATTTCCCATGGTACTTGCTGGGATCAATCTCAGTTTACCCATCACTGAAAAGCAAATTGTGGCAACCATTCTGACACCATATCAGTCATGTCCATTAGATGTAAGAAACAGTATACAGTATTAGAAACGATATGTCATGTGAAGAAGATTTAATTATTTATGCCATTGCAGCCGACTATATGTACATTTAAATCTTACACTTAGAAAATAATCCAGGAAAAAAAAAATCAAAGCGATCATAAATTTGTAAATTCAGCAACGAAATAGTAAAAGAATACCTGCATAAAATGCAAGCTTTAAGAGGACCATTGTTGATGAATATTGTGACTTGATGTTTCAAACATTCTTTTATGTGACCTTCCCCTTCCCCTATAACAAATCCTCACCAGGCTGCTGCTCCTGATGTTGAGGCTGTTGCTGCTGAATTGTCTGCTGCTGCTCCCAGAATTGCTGAGGCACGTAAGGTTGAGGCATTTGGGCATACAGCAAGTCCTGATCCACCCCAGGTTTATTCATGATCATTCCCAGACTCCCAACCTGAGGAGATGCATAATAATGTGCAAGAGAGTCATTAGCATTCACTTCTTCCTTGAGATCCTCTCTTGGCACAACATCCACCAAAAAATCAAAGACATCTGTTCTTGTAATTGCCCCAGCAATATCATTTTTATGCAGTGTTCTTCGCTTGTTGTCCTCTGTTTGAGCCCATGAACGGTAAGTCAGCTCCAGGATGAACATCTCGCATGCCCTCGCAAACAGCACAGGGGCCTCTGCTGCTATCATCCTCACATCCTCGTCTGCCTTCATGATCTTCTTAATCCTGGCCAATGGAAGGCTATGGTTCTTGAAATCTGTGGTTGCCAAGATCTCCTGATATTGACTTGCCCAGAACATCCGGAGTGTCTGGTCTAGTTGCTGCAGCTGCTGCTTTTGGATGCGTTGATAAAAGAGTTGGTGCTGGGCTAGCTGCACCTGAGAAGCAGCAGTTGTTAACTGGCTGGACGAGATTGGTACATTACTGCCCATCATTTGGTTATCTTGGTATGGCATGTCAATATAAGGTATGTGGACCGCATCTGTGACTGGTGGTTGCCCCTGCCCAGGATTATCCATCTTAACCTGCATATTTGTAAGCCATACTACATCCATAAAAAGAGTCCACCCTTCCTTTCCAATAGAACATTTCAGGGGTCCATATTCCATTTTTTAAGAATTTAATTATAGAAAAAAGGTATTGGATTTGTATTCTAATTTCATTAAAAGTTATGTTGGAACTAGTGTTTCCAAGACCAAGAGAAAATTGATGTGTTTTGTGAAAGAGGTATGCAACAATAGATGCTAGCATTGAGCAAACTAAAAATAATGGTTCCTGTTTGCTCATACAAATCATGTTTCTAGCTTCAGGGGTTAAAGGACTCATTTGGACAGGTAATGAATACCAGCTTACTACACTTGCAGTTTATGAATAATCAAAAGTGAGCATTACTAAGCAACTCTAAAGTTGGGGATACCAAATGCAGGAAGTAAGAAAAAAAAAGAGAGTGCAAATCCAAATTGATTGGCAATCAGCTTCAGAACCAAAAACAATGTGCACTGTAGTTGCACACATCTAACATGTTCTATCAGTAGACAAAATCATCACATCCCTTGAATGAGCACACGAAGAAGAGATGTACATGTTCAATTGCAGATAAGTGAGTAGGAACACTCGTACTCCATGTCAGATATGTAGGAACATGGACTTGCACAGTTGAGGGCTTAAAATCAATCTATCGGTGTGTTGTCTGCCATGTCTAAAATAAAATACTTTCTTTCACATTTATCGAGAGCCAAAAGACTGCAGGCAAACTACTAGTTAATTTGTCACCTTGTGTCAGCAAATGATATATCACAAACATAAACAACTGCCAAAAGAAAATGTACATAGCATTTCTACTGACCCTCATTGGATGATACCACATTGCATAAGTACAATGACCTTTAATGTAGCTTAAATCTCTATTGGAAAAGCAAAAAACCTTCGACTCTGTAACCATGTTCTTTGTCATGAAACCCTTGCTGGTATCCAACCTTTCATGCTACTCACAAACGCAAAATTTAGATTGTACCTTTTCCTCATCCTACAATGGGAATGCCACATCAAATTCCAAAGATGACCTAAAAAGTTTCCATGCAAAGCTCTATCCAATTCCAGTAACCGTCAACTTGATAAACACTCTTTGTTAAATTACCCTGTTTCTATCCAATCTCTTAAATTTGCTCAATATCACACAAGTTCTATATATGTTACCAGATTATTTAGAGTGTGAGGCCTTTAGTACTAATAGTTATTCTGATTTGACAGCTTTTCTCTCTTAGTTTATTATATCAATCATTTCTCTATAAAAGCCATAATATTAGGTCCACAAACTTCAGCAAAGAACCCATGATAAACTCTGAATTTAGTGATAGCATTATTACAATATAATGCATATGGCCCAAGACCACTACAGGTCATTGAATTGTTATAACGCATAATTATATACCCAAGAAACATTTTTATGTATATCATACTTGTTTTATAACAGCCACCCCAGCTGTTACACAGCTGACCGCCAAAAATAATGCTTCCTCAATAATAATTAATACATACATACATATATATGTATGTATGTATATTCAAGTTCCTACAAATTTTTGTTTAAGACAGAAAGTTCGTATTGATACAACTTAATTTCTTAATGAAACATAGAAAATGAGTATTGCAGGTCCTTACTAATTATTCTTCATTGACATTCTCTGACTTATCAATACCATTGATGTTTTTTTTCACCTCTTTAGAACAATAAAATTCAAGCAGAACCCACATACTGAATCACATTCTTATTAACATCGTGACCACATAATTTCTACTTGGCTCAAAAGCATTGTAGGCAGACAATGTTCATAACAGATCATTAAAAGGCTAAAGGCCTATAACAGCTATAATACATTTTATGTTGTATTGACCTACAGATAGTAACATAAGAACAAGAAAAATGATATTATGAATATTTCATATTAACAAAAACTTATTATATATCTACATAATAATTTAACATAATTATATCTTACATTCAATACAAGTAAATAGCAAACATTGAAACAATGGCAATGTTAAATCAGTTTGAGTATTATGTAACACCACTATGAAGATCAAAGCATTTTTCCTAAAGACCACTAGATATGTTATGTCCTAATGGGTGTGTCACTAACACACATGATGGTCATTGTAACATTATAAAAAAGGTCAGTCCAATGTGTGAGGCTCCCACCTGTATGGTTTGGGGAGGGTTAGATATACCCAGTCTTACCTGCACTTGTGGAGAGACTATTTCCATATTTCAAACCTGTGACCTCTAGGTTATAATTAAACAACCTTACCATCATGCCAAGGCTTGCCTTCTGTCATTATAAAATTATAAACAGCCATTTTTCAAAACCACATGCCAAATAGCACCTCTCTACTATCATAATGGGAACTTCTTGAGCCACCCATTCATGACCTATAAGTCACATTCTATATATACTCTATTAGAATCGCAACCCACTTGGTTCAATTTTCTTGGAAAAAGAAAAGAGAAGCACATGAAGCAAATATCAGAACGTATCAATATGATTATCTAAAAATATGAAACTTGATTTTGATAGAATCATAGCCATCGATCCCATTCTAAATCCTTCTTGTGTGTTCCATAGATGCTTCAAGCTGAATAGAATGTGCACTGCATGTCATCATATGCTTCCTCAACAACTAGCTGCATGAAGGTGCAAACTTGGTCCACAAACAGCCATAAACATGAGGGTGCCAAACTGGTACATTACGGATACCTTACATCATATTCAATTACGAGAAAGATTCTACAGTATCCCAGTTAGCCAAATTAATTTGCATAGAATCCAAAGCAGTGTTGGATCGTAACGCACTGCAATCATTTAAATTCATAGGCTCAGCTAAGTTTACAAGGTTGGATCTTAACCCATTGCAATCGTTAATTAGGATTGTAAGGCGTTGATAAAGGAAAATCAGGATTGTTCTACTAGTCTAAATGCAATAATGATTATCAATATACACTGTCAAATGATAGCAGGGTTTTAAGTTCATTTCCCAACTTCAGCCCCTTAATGTGAAACATGTAAAAAAACTCCTATCGATGATTACCAAGGATGAAAGATACAATTGCATTCCATTTTTTCCCTAGTGTCATTGTGATACATTTCTCTTACCAGTGAACACCAACCACTTTAATGATCTCCGCACTTGTGATTGTTGATCTTTATATCACAAGGTGGCTATAAAATTTTCAAGATAAAAATAATGGAGGATATGAAGGTGTTGGTTCCATAAACAAGTCTACTCAACAGATATATTAAAAGAATGTAGAGCACATATGGTGCAAAACCAAGGACTACCGATTCAACCTAACCAAGCAGTTTGGCCTACATTGAAGAGTATAAATGCCGACCTAAGATAATTTAGTCACTTAGTTTGGTTTGTTAACAAAATCATCCCCACCCTATTTATAAAACCCCCATTTGGTCGAAGTATCGAACCGGCACCTCTATCCTTCACATTCTAAGAGTTCAACGCCTCTCTTGCTCACACACTCTCTCTCCCCTCTTTGATGAAATTGGTGCATCTTTTCCCCTCTTCGGTGCCAGCTTCTCTCTTCTCTTTGATGTCGGTGCCTTTCTCCTCTCTCTGACACTTCAGATTCTCCAATCCTCCATGGTGGAATGCTCAAAGGCTAAGCCCCTCTTAAAGGCTAGTTTTTCTTCTGCACCCATCACCAGTAAGCCTCCCCCTCTCTCTATCTTCCTCCCTCCCTTCCTCTCTCTCTCTCTCTCTCTCTTGCTTCCTCTTTCGCCCCTCTCCCTCTTCCTCCCTCCCTTCATCCCTCTCCTTCAACCTCTCCCCGTCCCTCTTCCTCCCTCCCTTCATCCCTCTCCTTCAACCTCTCCCCCTCCCTCTTCCTATATCAATACATGGAGTACATCATGGTACGTTCCTGTATCGTACTGAACTGGTCACCAGTCAGTATGAGCTTGGTACTAATTTGGTAGATCTTGATGCAAACAATTTCAAATCCTCTTACTTGTCCCTTTCGGTTCAAGTCGAGGTAGGGCAATTTGGAAACACCATGAATCTCCTCAAGGATGGCCGACTAAAAGATATCCAAGGAAGATCTTTAGACCTTGTTATCTAGATTAAATAGAAAAATAGACGGTTTAGAGCTTGTTTGGTATCATTATTTCTTTTAAAGTTTTTGTTTCTCTCCAAGTTGTGAAATATGACATGGAGAATAATATTGAAGATAGCATTTGCATAAAACTTCTGTTATTCATTGCTTTAATTTTCATTGTTCTCAAAAGCAATAAATCTTTGCCACTAGAGTATTTAAAGACTTTGCGCCTATTTGGTATCACTTGTACTTCTTGTTTACTATTTTTAAAAATAAAGTAATAGAAATTGAGATGCAAACATGTTTGATGCTAATATTTTTATTTTATATTTTTAAAAATTACTTGAACTAATATCTTTTTTTTATATTTTAAAAAAAATCACTTTAACTATTTTAGAAAAAATGAAAGTAAGAAATCCTTGCTTTTAATATATTTAAAAATAAAAAACTGATAATTTTACCTACAGCATTGGTATCACCTCAGCCATTGATACCATTGTTACAATTGAAACCACTACCCCTACCATCGTCACAGCCTTCACCACACCACAACTACTATCATCACCATCCCCATCACATAGCTACAATCCCTTCTACCATCCCCACTACTGCCTCTATCACACCACCACCATCATTGTCATCATCTCTACCACAGTGCCCCCATTGTTGCCACCACCATTGCCATTGTCGCCACCTCCTTGATAATGCCTCGATCCTCACCACCAACACTATGGTACCTCCACTGCCCCGTACCATCACCTTCATCACTATCATTGCTATATTTCTGTTTTTAAAAATAATTGATTGTACCCAATATATTCATGTTCTAAAAAAAATTGAAAATAGAAATATAGAATATATATTTTTTGTTCTTGAAAAGAGAAAAGAATTAAAGTGATGCCAAACAACATCTTTAAGAATGGTTAAAGAAACAAAAGGCTTTCATCATCCATCTTGTATATCTGCAATTCATTCTTTTCATATGTAGTAGTATTTTCACGATTGTGAAATTCTATGATGAATACAATAACCTGGGTCATCTGGCTATGGATCAATCTTTTAACTTAGAGAAATTACCATATGACGTATGTTAAAATATCACTTACCAGAGAAAGGGAATGAGGGATTCGTAGCTTGCAAGTGAATAAGTAGACCGATGTGTGAATGATTTCAGATATAAACAACAAAAGGCAAAAAGCAAACCTAATGGCTTACTATGCCCCAGTTAATGAGCTGAAAAATAATGAAAAGCAAGCCCACAACAGGATGCATGATAATTTATTTTGGAAAACCTTTGCATGTCAAAGTGATCTTAGGGTATTCGTATCGTATTTAAACCCACAATTTCACAAGCAAGAAAAAAGGAAAGCTAGCTTACAAGAGAGAGATTACATTCTAATTATAAGCTCTCTGTGGAAGGTAATGCATTTTCAACCACATATCATCAAAGATTAAAAGTAAGATAGTACACTGACAAACAATTCAAGAACATTTGTTTTTGTTTTTTATAATGAAGTGAGGCACTTCCCTCTATTTATTACGATAAAAGAAGTCTGGAATTATTTACAAGAAATTACATAGAAGAAGAGAAACGAGAGAGTGCATAGAGAAGGACAAAACAAAGTCAATGTGAGGCAAGAAATCAGCAAGAAGTGGACTGGACCAAGGATGCCAGTTTGTTCCAAAGCTTCAAATGGCTATCCATCAATTTCTTGCGGCACAAGAACACAAGCTTCAAGAACATCATCTTTAATGGATAATTATATAGATTTTAATCTTTGTCCTTAGAATTGGCCAAAATACATTACTTCAAGAAAATTTAAGAATTCTATTAGGGTTTATATCTCTGACGCTAATCATGAAGAATAATCAACAATTAGATATCAGTCATTACTCGCCCTATACCTTATATTAAACGTTTCAAGGCTATGAATAAGCAGAATAATCTTTCTCAACGAGATGATCGCAGCATATAACTAAACAAACAAAAATAAACAGGAAACCAAGAGCAGAAAAAAAATACAGTAAGACAAAGAAAAGCCATATGAATTGGGAAAAAGGAACAAAAAAAAAGGAAAAGAAAAGGAAAAAGCCCAAGACAAGTGCCTGCTGGTGGCCTCCTGTGGACGATGGAGCTCTGCGATCGCTGCTTCGTGGCGTCGGCAGAATCGTTTTAGGCGAAGGAGAGACGGGAAGGCAAGGAACGACGAGGAGGACGGTTCGGCAAGCAGAGGTTGACGATTTATAAACCACCAGTGTTTATCACGTGAAAGGTGGACGGTCACGATCCTTCCTATCCATACTGAGCTCGGACCATAAATTACAATTGATAAAAAATAATGGACAGTCACGATCCTTCCTATTCATAGCTGAACTCTGACTATAAACTAAAATTGATAAAAATAAAAATAAAAATATTGTCATAAATAATACTAATTTTTAAAATAGTTAGTTTTATCTAAATATAAATTTAGTTTATTTGATAGTCAACATCTTCAATTTTTTTTGAAATATATTAAAAGTTTTGGTTTTCTTTACAAAAATGCTTATGTCTACTTGATAGATAAATCACTACAATAAGAATTTAAAAAAAAATAAAAACAGACTGAGGATAAAGAGAGAATGTCCAAAGGCCTACATACTCTTTGGCTCTTTCTATCCTATCCAAATCTCTATATTTGTACCTGTCAAATAGAAAGAAGAAGCATCTCCCAAACTCAAAAAAATTAGAAAAAAATCTAAAATATTCATAAAATTAAAAAATAAATTTTATTTATATATAAGTCATCAAAATATGTTAAATATATATAAATATATTAGAAATCACCATGCATAGAAAGAAATATTTTAGAAAGTCATGATCAAGTTAATTTTGAAAATTTTTCTTTCAAAAATATTTTCCTATATGCATGTAGAGGAGAAAAATGCAATAAATTTTGAATTTGAGTAGAACTCTTTTTAATTATTTTAGAAACAATCAAATTTAGAGTTTGTTTTAAAATCATTAGTTATTTTAGAAAATCATGTTAAAGTTAATTAGGAATTTTTTTTTTTAGGAATATTATCCTCCACTTCATAATTATTTAAGAAAAATTAATAACTATTTAGAGTCCATGCACAAAAAAAAAAGAAAAGAATTTAGAACTATTTCAAAAAGCTGTTAACTGATTCCATGCATGTAGAAGAAAAATTTTTGAAAGAATTTTTAAGTAAGTTCAAATTTGATTGGGACCCTTCCTAATTATTTTAGATCACCAATAACAAATGATTAGAGATCCCATGAAAGAGATCTAATATGATAGGAACAAAGCTAATTGAATGATTACATTTGAGCATATTTTTTGCATCATATCTCCTCCTATCCCCATGATAAATGTTCATGTCGATAATAAAATTACTGGAAAGACCGAGTTATACTCTTATTGGGTCTAAAGCTGAAAGTCTACAGGATATTAGGTCACAAATATCTTTGGAGAACTTATTATGAGAACCTTCATATAGACAATGATTAGGCTTTTAGTTAATCCTAATAAATTTTCTTGAAATATCATAGTACTTAGCACAAGATCTTTAATATGCATTGATTGCATAAGGCCCTATTGATTTATAATGTGTATGATATTTAGAAGTCTATGACAAAAGATCTAGTTCAAAGTCTAATCAACTATGGTTCATTCAGATGAATATAATGAACACTAACTTCAAGTGCATTGGGCACCTCATCATTGCATAGCATAAGTTGTTCAGATATTCTTATTTAAGATTTTAATAATCTAAATCTTTTATGGGATATTGTTGAAATTTTTTGATTGTTTATTTTGAGAGTGCATTGGGCACCTCATCATTGCATAGCATAAGTTGTTCAAATATTCTTATTTAAGATTTTAATAATCTAAATCTTTTATGAAATATTGTTGAAAATTTTTGATTGTTTATTTTGAGAGATTCAAAATCTTAAATAGAACTTTGGTTCTTTCCCTTTTAGAAAGATCAAAATTTTAAAATTTGATCCTTAATGTCCCACATTAGATGATCAAATGGAAGTACTCTTCCATTTATGGATATCTGAGTCTTTCAAGCCCAAAAGGGTTTAAGGATGGTGGGCTAGTGGCCATGCATACACACGCTCAGCTCCCCTCATTTTAGAAGGCCCGTCATGCCATGCACATGAAATGGCATGCCCATGACTAGCACACTTTACCAGATGGCCCATCGGATATAAATGTGAGTTCAAAATTGAAATTTAATTTCCTTATAAGCATTGCAGATCAATTTAAAAAATCAGATTATGTATGCCTTTAAAGCATTTATTGTTAGATTTGTTAAGGCCTTTATGGGCCTCTACGGCAATTATTTCGATTGAGCCTATAAAAGGTTCTAGCGTCCTTGGTCCTGTGTACAGACAACTTTCCATTACAACACCCAGAGAGCCCCCCATAGCTTGTGCAAACCGAAGGAGAGTCGGTTTGGGTCAAGCCTCCCATACGATCATACTCATGATTCGAGGATTCTGAGGACAAATTTCATTCTTAGGATAATATTTTCATATGCCTCAATCTAGACACATCTTTTTTTTTTTTCCATAATTAATAATAATATTATTAAAATATTATTGCTTTGCATGTATTAGTAATTTTTGGGAACCACACCTCCAACAGATGGCATACTAAGGATCTTGCCTACCACACATTTTGTTTCACTCGCAAACGGGGAGAAGCTTTGCAATGGTAAATTTTTAGGGTCTTCAAGTTTACGGATTCTAAGAAGTTTAATGGGGATGAAGTGGCTAAGGAATAAATCTGCTTCCATAAGCATGGATGATTTGCATTCTAACTTTGAACTCCTAAAAAATATGTTAACTAAGTGATCCCTTCAAAAACTAAGCATGTTTTGGTTCACAATTAGAATTCAAATCAAAATTGGAATGGGAATTTGAATGGCTGTATCCCTCGATATATTTGGTTTGTAACCAAAACCAAAATGAGCTTTGAATACTAAGTGAGAGTAGTGTTTAGATTTTAGGGGATTGAGGCATCCCTCAACTAGATGGCTCGAATGGGAGTCACTTATTTTCATAATCTCAATCCCATTCTAGAGATCATATCCATATTTGTTTTGTGTAACGAATGCAAATACAGATATGGATATTATTTAGATGTAAAAATTTATATCTATATTTATTTTAAATGAATATAGGTACAATTTAGATATTGAAAGTGTCACGCCCCCGATCCGAGATTTGAATCGAGAGTCATGGCAACCGCCGCATACTTATAGAATACCTTTTCCATAAGCATGCAAGGCATCTCATCATGATATCTTCACAAACAGTTAAATAAATTTTTCTGTATTTAATAATCAAATCTTAGTTCAAATAACAAATCAAAACTCAGTGTTCAAAAGAAAATAACTGTCTGACAAAGTCAGCACTAAAAAAAATAAAACTAAAAGTCTTGAATCAATTCTGAGAAAAATCCTAAATCAATGAGCTAACTCCATCTCTAATCGCTCTCCTAATCGAAATCCCGCATCACGCTAATTTTTTGGATCTGTAATAAAAAAAATATAAAACTCATCATGAGCTAAATAGCCCAGTAAGCAGTGTATACCTTTAACTGAATAAATTAGGCAATTATTTCTATACATATCGATTTACTGATATAATAAAATCAATATGTAATTTTATGAAATCATAATCATACTATCAATCATATATAAAAGTCAATTCATCGTAATTTCCAATTATGCTTTTCATCTTAAATTCATCAATTTCTTAAGTTCTTCTTACCAACCATGACTATGACCACATTATCCCTATGGTAGGGTCATAATACCGCGTATCTGCTTGCGGTGAGCTACGAATCATCTGGCGCTAAGTCCTTTGGAACCGCTGGTCTCGCTGGCGATTTTGTCGCTGGTCTATCTGGCGACATGTCGCTGGTCTTACTGACGACATAAACCCTCAGGACAGTCAATTGCCAACGTATATGCCCCCGTTGGCGGGGTCCTCAACACAGTCGGTTGTCAATTTCATATTGTCTTCCAATTTATATATTATTTTTAAAATAATATAAATAAATGATATTTGAGTCAAATCAACCATACCATTCTTTGTGATCATACATCATCATAACAAAATAACTTCAATCATAAATAATTTTCAATAATTAACTTTATCCATAAATAATTTCAACAATTATTTCAATAATTAATTTCAATCACAAGCATGCATAAATTTATTTAATTCATAATTTATCAGATAAATTCAGTAAAAGTAAACACTACTTATCTCAAAAGAAAGTCCAAACTAGAAATTCTAGGAATCTCGAAAATCCTTCTCTGAACCTGATATGTCAAATATCATATTTTAAATCAAAATTTTATCGAATTAAAAATAATTAAATTATTAAAATCTAATGTCCTCACGAGGATCAATTCGTCGACAGCATCCAGGATTTTCGAACTAATCTATGGATACCCTAATTATATTTATTTATTTTTATTTTTTTATTACTAATTTAATTAATTTTTTTTTATTAATTAATTCCATAAATCCTAAAATCTAAAGAGAGAGAAAGAGAGAGAGCAAAGAGAGTTTCTCTCTCCACCCCTTCTTTTTTTTTTTTCTTTTTCTTCTTTTTCTTTTCCTTTTCTTCTTTTTCTTCTTTTTCTTTTTTTCTTCTTCTTCTTCTCAGCCCTTCCCGCGCTGGAACAGAGGACCCTTGGTCCTCCGGCCTTGATCGGCCGTTCGGGCCATGGCCATCGCGGCGGAGGCCGGCGGCAGACGAGGGCCACTCCCCCGGTCACGGAGGAGCATGGATCGCCGGCGCCGGAAAATCCAAGGAAAAAGGCCCAAAAACAGGGTGTCTTTCCCGACCGAAAGATCGGCGACACTCGTCGCCGGCCACCTCAAGCAAAGGTACAGGAAGATAAGGGAGGAAGAGAGGAAGGAAAGAAAGACTCACTCCGGCCTCCGGTGACCTCACCAGCGAGAAATCACGGCGAGAAACAACAGTGCCCGCGGCTCTACTTCGGAAAAATCGGAGAGAAAGAGAGGGAGAAGAGGCCGATGGATCGATTCTAAAGAGAGGGGAGACCTTCTTATAGAGGGTCCTAGGATTTCGAGGGGTCCTAGGACTCCTAATGTGCTTGGGTCTCGCCGGAGAAGAAGACTCCTACCGGGAGTCTTCTTCCCGGTTTTTACTCTGTTTTTTTTTTTTCTGTTGGGCTTGGATCCTGATGCCGTGGGCTTGGCTTGGGCTATAACATTCTTCACCCCTAAAAAGAAATTTCGTCCTCGAAATTTTTCATACCTGTAGTCTCGAAGAGCTGGGGATATTTTTGCTTCATTTCTTCCTCTAGCTCCCAAGTAGCTTCTCTTTCTGAATGTCGACTCCACTGTACCTTGACATAAGGAATGTTGCGACGTCTCAGCACCTGTTCTTTACGGTCTACGATCCGTATCGGGTATTCTTCATATGTTAGATCCTTTCTGACTTGTACTGGTTCAAGTTCCACGATGTGACTTGGATCTGGTAAATATTTTTTTAACATAGAAACATAAAAAACATTATGTACTCCTGCAAGTGAAGGGGGTAAGGCAAGTCGATAAGCCATCTCACCAATTCTTTCCAAAATCTCAAACGGATCCACATATCTAGGATTCAATTTGCCACGAATGCCAAATCTTGAGATTCTTTTTGAAGGAGATACTTTGAGAAACACATGATCACCTTCTTAAAATTTTAATTTCCGTCTCCTGTTATCTGCATAACTTTTCTGTCTACTTTGTGCTGCCCGTAGTCGTTCTTTAATTAATTGAATCTTCTCGACTGCTTGTTGAACAAGTTCGGGACCCAATATTCTTCGCTCACCGACATCATCCCAGTGAATCGGTGATCGACATCTTCTACCATATAAAGCTTTGTAAGGTGCCATACCAATGCTAGCCTGATAACTGTTATTGTAAGCGAACTCAATCAAAGGTAGATGCTCATCCCATGAACTCTTCATATCCAAAATACAGGTTCTCAACATATCTTCTAAGATCTGAATAGTTCTCTCTGACTGACCATCAGTCTGTGGATGAAAAGCTGTACTGAAGTTCAATTTTGTTCCTAATACCTTGTGTAAGCTCTTCCAGAACTGTGATACAAATCTGGTGTCTCGATCTGATACGATGGTCACTGGAATTCCATGTAGTCTTACAATTTCTTTCATATATAACTTTGCTAGTCTTTCCAAGGTAAATCCAACTCTAATTGGAAGAAAGTGTGCAAACTTTGTCAATCGATCCACAATCACCCAGGCTGCATCATTTTTACTGGGAGTCTTTGGTAGTCCAGTTACAAAATCCATAGTGATATGTTCCCACTTCCAAACTGGAATATCAAGAGGTTGAAGTAGTCCTGCAGGTCTCTGATGTTCAGCTTTAACTTGTTGACACACCAAACATTGAGCCACAAATTGAGCGATCTCTCTCTTTATATTATTCCACCAGTACATTTCTTTTAAGTCTCTATACATCTTAGTACCTCTCGGATGAACTGTATAACCGGTCTGATGTGCCTCCTGAAGTATTTCATGCTTAAGTGCTGAATCATTGGGTACGCAAATCCTATTGTCGAACCTTAATGAACCATCTTCATGTATCTTGAATTCAGATTGAACACCAGCTTCCACTGAATTTCTTATTTTTATTAGTTGTGGATCATCATTCTGGGCAACTGAAATTCTTTCAATGAGTGTTGGCTGAACCCTCATGTTGGCTAACCGTACTGTTGAGTCATATATTCGGATGTCTAATTTCAATTTTCTTATATCCTTTAACAATTGACTTTGGTGTGTGATTAAAACCGCCAAATTTTCCACAGATTTCCTACTAAGGGCATCAGCAACAGCATTAGCTTTTTTCGGATGATAATGGATTGTTAAATCATAATCCTTTAATAGTTCTAACCACCTTCTCTGTCTCATGTTTAATTCTTTCTGTGTAAAAATATACTTCAAACTCTTATGATCTGTAAACACTTCACACTGCGCACCGTATAAGTGATGTCTCCAAATTTTTAGGGCAAAAATCACTGCAGCTAATTCCAAATCATGTGTCGGATAATTTTGTTCATATGGTTTCAATTGTCTTGAGGCATAGGCTACTACCTTACCATGTTGCATCAATACACAGTCGAGTCTCTTTTTAGATGCATCACTATATATTGTGAAACCTTCATCTCCTGTTGGTATAGTAAGGATAGGGGCTGACACTAATCGTTGTTTTAATTCTTGAAAACTCTGTTCACAAACTTCAGTCCACTCGAATTTAACACCTTTTTGAGTAAGACGAGTCAAAGGTGCAGCTATGCGAAAAAATCCCTCTACAAATCGTCTGTAATATCCTGCCATTCTCAGAAAACTTCGAATCTCAGAAATATTTGTAGGTCTGTTCCACTGCATCACAGCTTCCACTTTTGCTGGATCCACAGAAATTCCATCCTTAGATACGATGTGTCCTAAAAAGGCTATTTTGTCCAACCAAAATTCACACTTCTTAAATTTGGCATAAAGTTTTTCTTTCCTCAATATTTGTAGTACACACCGTAAATATTCTTCATGCTCCAATTTACTTCTTGAATATATCAAGATATCGTCAATAAATACGATAACAAATTTATCAAGATAAGATCTGAATATTCTGTTCATTAAATCCATAAAGGCTGCTGGAGCATTGGTTAACCCAAAAGGCATCACTAAAAATTCATAATGTCCATAACGAGTTCTAAATGCCGTCTTTGGTATGTCCTCTGTTTTAATTTTTAACTGATGATATCCAGACCGAAGATAAATTTTAGAAAAGACTTGTGCACCTTGCAGCTGATCAAACAAATCATCAATTCGAGGTAGAGGATACTTATTTCTGATAGTATTTTTATTCAATTCCCTATAGTCGATACAAAGTCTCATACTACCATCTTTCTTCTTCACAAATAAGACTGGAGCTCCCCAAGGAGATACACTGGGCCTTATAAAACCTTTATCCAATAAATCCTGTAATTGATCTTTTAACTCCTTTAACTCCATAGGGGCCATTCTGTAAGGAGCTTTAGAAATCGGACTGGTATTGGGTGCCAACTCAATGGTAAATTCAATTTCTCTATCTGGTGGTAGTCCGACTAGATCATCAATGAATACATCCAAAAATTCATTTACGATAGGAATATCCTGTAACTTCAATTCATCATGTTCTTTATTCTTTATTGATACTAGGTAACCTCTACATCCCTTTCTTATCATCTGTCTAGCTTGTTCAAGTGAAATAATACGGGGGGGGTAGTTTCTGTACTTCCATCAAAACTAAAAGTTAATTCTTCCGGTATGTGAAAGTTCACTCTCTTTCCATGACAATCCACAGAGGCATGATAAGTAGCCAGCCAATCCATTCCTAGAATGACATCAAAATCATGCATATCCAGGACCACCAAATCTGTCGGTAATTCTCTTTCTCCTATCTTGATACTACAGTACTTGCACACACTTTCGGTACTCAAAATACCACCTACTGGTGTCTCAACATATAATTTGGTTTTCATGGGTTCACAACCTATATCATGCTGTTTAATAAAAGTAGTGGATATAAAGGAGTGTGTAGCACCAGAATCAAACAAAACTGAAGCATGAATATCAGATACAGGAATGGTAACTGTCACCACAGCATTGGAGGCCTGAGCATCCTGTTGTGTGAGTGCATAGATTTTTCCTTGAGTTTTCGGCCTTTGACCTCTGTCCTTTGCTTGTGTTGATCTATTTTCATCCATCTACGGGCAATCTGCAATCTTGTGTCCTTTCTGGCCACATCTAAAACACGAACCAGTATTCCATGGGCAATTAGAAGTCTCATGCTCTCTTCGGCCGCATCTCGAACATCTAGCTGCCTCATTCTCACAATTCTTATCAGTTGCTGGCTTCTTTGCTGGAACTTTATTGTTCTGATTTCGTCCTTGAGTTCCACTAAACCTATTTCTCTTCTTCTGATTCCGTTCACACTCCGCATGAGCTTCATTTGCTTCTCTCTCAATTATTAGAGCTTTGTTCACAACTGAGGCATAGGTAGTTAGCTCATAGGGTACAATCTGTTTTCTAATTTCTGTCTTCAGTTCCATTTCAAATTTGTATACCCTGTCTTGCTCAATCTCAACTAGTCTCGAAACAAACTTGGCTAACTCCGTGAATTTGGCTTCATATTCTGCAACGGATCTGTTACCCTGTCTCAGGTGAATGAACTCCTGTTCTTTCTGTATTCTGACACTTCGGAGAAAATACTTGTCGAAGAATTCATCTCGAAATCTCTCCCAAGTGAGTGGTATCCCATCGTGCTCATATTTTTGTTCCAGTATACGCCACCAGTTGTATGCCTCGCCTTGTAACAGATATGCTGTATAGCGGATCTTTTCTTCATCGTGGCATTCTTGCACGGCGAAGGCCTTCTCCATTTTCATAATCCAGTTATCTACTTCTAGTGGCTCGATGGTCCCTTTGAAGGCTGGAGGAGCTAGCTTCTTAAATTCGATGATATTGTTTCTCTGCATCGGATGTTCTCCATGTCCAGGTATCGGTGAAAATTGCTGACGTGGCTATGCATGTTGTTGTTGAAGTAACTGTTGCTGTGTTTGAACTACTCCAATCAAAGTTTGCATTTCGGCTCCTCCTGTACTGTCGGAGTATTTTCGGTAGGATCATGGATTCCCTCCTACTGAGTTGTGCCGCTGTTTAATTGGGGAGTATTATCGCCAAGTGGATTTGATGTCCCTCCTACCGCTCCTTGAGTATTTCTTGCTCGTCGTGGAGGCATATTGACCTATGATAGATTTGAGATAATAACTTATCCTTAATAAGGTTATAAACTTTACTTGAGACATGTCAGCTCATAATCATCATAACTAACCTTTCAATTTCCTAATGTCTACCCATCACTCACTCACTTTATTCTATATGTCTCTATCTATCTACTTATGCTCTGATACCATATTAATTGTCACGCCCCCGACCTGAGATTTGAATCGAGGGTCATGGCAACCGCCGCATACTTATAGAATACCTTTCCCATAAGCATGCAAGGCATCTCATCATGATATCTTCACAAACAGTTAAATAAATTTTTTTGTATTTAATAATCAAACCTTAGTTCAAATAACAAATCAAAACTCAGTGTTCAAAAGAAAATAACTGTCTGACAAAGTCAGCACTAAAAAAAACAGAACTAAAAGTCTTGAATCAATTCTGAGAAAAATCCTAAATCAATGAGCTAACTCTATCTCTAATCGCTCTCCCAATCGAAATCCCGCATCACGCTAATTTTCTGGATCTGTAATAAAAAAAATATAAAACTCATCATGAGCTAAATAGTCCAGTAAGCAGTGTATACCTTTAACTGAATAAATCAGGCAATTATTTCTATACATATCGATTTACTGATATAATAAAATCAATATGTAATTTTATGAAATCATAATCATAC
Organism: Elaeis guineensis; assembly: GCF_000442705.2. Lineage (NCBI taxonomy): Eukaryota > Viridiplantae > Streptophyta > Magnoliopsida > Arecales > Arecaceae > Elaeis > Elaeis guineensis. Next base: position 37,306,116 of record NC_025998.2, read on the forward strand.
TATCAATCATATATAAAAATCAATTCATCGTAATTTTCAATTATGCTTTTCATCTTAAATTTATCAATTTCTTAAGTTCTTCTTACCAACCATGACTATGACCACATTATCCTGTGGTAGGGTCATAATACCGCGTATCTGCTTGCGGTGAGCTGCGAATCATCTGGCAGCCAAGTCCTTTGGAACCGCTGGTCTCGCTGGCGATTTTGTCGCTGGTCTATCTGGCGACATGTCGCTGATCTTACTGGCGACATAAACCTTCAGGACAGTCAATTGCCAACGTATATGCCCCCATTGGCGGGGTCTTCAACACAGTCAGGTTGTCAATTTCATATTGTCTTCCAATTCATATATTATTTTTAAAATAATATAAATAAATGATATTTGAGTCAAATCAACCATACCATTCTTTGTGATCATACATCATCATAACAAAATAACTTCAATCATAAATAATTTTCAACAATTAATTTTATCCATAAATAATTTCAACAATTATTTTAATAATTAATTTCAATCACAAGCATGCATAAATTTATTTAATTCATAATTTACCAGATAAATTCAGTAAAAGTAAACACTACTTACCTCAAAAGAAAGTCCAAACTAGAAATTCTAGGAATCTCGAAAATCCTTCTCTGAACCTGATATGTCAAATATCATATTTTAAATCAAAATTTTATCGAATTAAAAATAACTAAATTATTAAAATCTAATGTCCTCACGAGGATCAATTCGTCGACAGCATCCAGGGTTTTCGAACTAATCCATGGATACCCTAATTATATTTATTTATTTTTATTTTTTTATTATTAATTTAATTAATTTTTTTTTAATTAATTAATTTCATAAATCCTAAAATCTAAAGAGAGAGAGAAAGAGAGAGAGCAAAGAGAGTTTCTCTCTCCGCCCCTTCTTTTTTTTTTTTCTTTTTCTTCTTTTTCTTTTCCTTTTCTTCTTTTTCTTTTCCTTTTCTTCTTTTTCTTCTTTTTTTTTTCTTCTTCTTCTTCTTCTCAGCCCTTCCCGCGCCGGAACAGAGGACCCTTGGTCCTCCGGCCTTGATCGGCCGTTCGGGCCATGGCCGCCGCGGCGGAGGCCGGCGGCAGACGAGGGCCACTCCCCCGGTCACGGGGAGCGTGGCCGGCGATCGATTCCGATCGCCGGTGCCGGAAAATCCAAGGAAAAAGGCCCAAAAACAGGGTGTCTTTCCCGACCGAAAGATCGGCGACACTCATCGCTGGCCACCTCAAGCAAAGGTACAGGAAGATAGGGGAGGAAGAGAGGAAGGAAAGAAAGACTCACCCCGGCCTCCGGTGACCTCACCGGCGAGAAATCACGGCGAGAAACCAACAGTGCCCGCGGCTCTACTTCGAAAAAATCGGAGAGAAAGAGAGGGAGAAGAGGCCGATGGATCGATTCTAAAGAGAGGGGAGACCTTCTTATAGAGGGTCCTAGGATTTCGAGGGGTCCTAGGACTCCTAATGTGCTTGGGTCTCGCCGGAGAAGAAGACTCCTATCGGGAGTCTTCTTCCCGATTTTTACTCTATTTTTATTTTTATTTTTTTTTTTCTGTTGGGCTTGGATCCTGATGCCGTGGGCTTGGCTTGGGCTATAACAGAAAGTATGGATATAATTGCATATACTAATTAAATAATCAAACTTTATGACTATAGAATCAAAGCTATTATTAAATAGATGATAAATCAAGTTAATAATATGTTTATATAGTTGTATATTTTTTTTAAAAATTAATAAATATTTTATAAAATTATATAATATTATATATAGATTTAGATATTCGGATATGGATCAGATAGCCGTCAGTTCATATCCATATTCATTTTTCTTTGATGGATATGGATACGGATATGGATATTATTCGAATCCTCAAATTTCTATTTATATCCAGATTAATTCGGATATGAAAATGAATCTAGATGAATAATATGTATACAACTTTCACCCCCAAGAGATCAATAATTTTCTTAACCAAACATGCGCTTCACGCTCGTGGCTTGTTATATGGGACCAATATTCATTTCTATATCTCTTACTAGATGTGCCGCTCACATTGCTATGAACAAATCAGTCTTGTCCTTATGGGTTATAGTTAATGATAAATTTTAATATACTTGTAAAATATTTTGTTTTCTCTATGCTGCTTCTTTTAGCTCTTATTAACTTTTTTGATACATTTTAAAGATTCTCATTTGTCGTGCCTGGCCTGTACCCCGATCCACTGTAGATCGGAAGGTCCACGGCTGGATCTGTGGACCGCGTGGGCGTTTCTCACGTATTTTACGCGGTTCATGGCACTATTCCGTAGACCAATCATGATCAAATGGTATGAATTGATCCTACTTTCGATCCAACGGCTGGAGGAGGTTATTTAAGATTTATTTGAGCCTAATTAGGATTTCTAATCCTAATCTTACTCTTGTTTAAGGCCTATAAAGGCTTGGGAACAGGAATAGTGGCCTGTGGTGGCTTGGTTTTACCTCACGAAAATCTGTGAGATCTGTGTTCCTACGGAAACCAACCCGAGAGAAGAAGAGAGAGGCGTGAGGTCACTGAGAGAGAAGGAGCAGGAAGCTTCTGGACAGTGGACGCCAGGCATTTCAGGGGTTTAGGAGATCTTCCAAGAGAGAGAGCTTTTGTGAGGAAAAACTTCTAGTGAGAGAGAATTGAGTGTACAAGGATTGAGAGTGAGGTCTCTTCTTGTAAAATTTCTTTTTCATAGTGAAGTTTGCATGCCCGTGGAGGAGAGTCTTTTTGTGGCTGATCCACGTATTTTGATTGTTTTTATTTTATTTCTTATTTCTTCCTGCTGCATCGTATGGTACTGATAAAGTCCTGAGAGATGATGTCCTGGCCAGACATCCACCCAACATATAGTATTGGCCAATGCTAGTGACACCGACCATGGAATTTTTCATCATTTCTGCTGTTGTGAATTGGGTCCTTTAAAGAGATGGTATTCGGAGGCAAGAGAGATGTATAAGCCGTATGTTACAAAATTTGTTGTTATACGAGGTTCTACTGATATATTTTCTGTAGGATCTTCCTCGTTTCTTGCCTCTTAAAAAAGATTATTATTCCCATATTATTGATCCTCCATCGGATGGACCACCTAGTCTGTGCTTGTTGTATTTGACTTATAAGATAATTTCAGGTTTTCATAAGTCATATTTTGGCCGTATTTAACTTTAAACACACTCAGCTGATGATCATGGACTGACTAGTTTCATGAGTTATTTGCGCTTTATGGGTCCTTGCCTAGAAAATTTTTGGTATTCATTGCACGTTGTCGCAAACACATTGAGGCTGATATCATTGAAGCATTCTGTGTTAACAACTAGAAATTACATCACAGTGAACCATCTTGCTAAGAATATATTTGTGACAAAACACCTAGGAACCCATGTGGAAAATCTTACCATGCTCTCTCCCTCTCGCTCTCTCTCCGGCCCCCACCCCCTCCGCGCGCGCGTGTGCGGTGGGAGGAGGGAGGGGTGGTAGCTATCCGTGAAGTTCTAGAAGAACAAATCACCTCGTCTCCCGTGCTGCAAAAATTTCACCCTCTGCCTCAATTTATACTCTACCGAGCCCGTTCGTGACTTGCATGCAGATTTCTAACTTTACCCCATCCAAGTCTAAAATCCTTCAGGCCTTGCATCAAAGCTGGAATCAAACGTTTCTTTTGTCTCCGTACCAAAAAAAAAAAACGTTTCTTTTGTCGGAGATGGTGATGCCCTCCAAAATGCCTGCAAGTTGTTTGAATTAAAAGCCATCGATGACGGTAATAGATAATTACTGAAAGATTACTACATTATGGAAATGAAGGTGATGGCTTTTATTTTTCATTTGAGTTTTGATAATTTTCCTTTGATTTGTGGTAAGTTTAGTTATCTTTGTTTGATTTTTCATCTTTTGAGTTATTTTCTTTATTCTTGATAGGCTGTATTGCCATCAAAGGGTCAGATGGCTTGGATGGATCGAATGGCTCAGTCTCTATGCTCGCGCGTGCAAGATATTGTCTGTTTTGACTTTATCATTTAAAAGGTGCCTCATAAGGGAAGAGATGGTTTTGATCCATATAAGTCATACTCTCTCTAGATTCACAACCTAAAGATGCCCACTATACATTGCAACAAGTTGGAACATCTAAAATGGCAAATGCTGTATTTTGGCATCTTGTAAAACACTGAGAGGCCTGTTCATTTGTGGGTAAAAAATTTATCTGAAAATCTATATTTTTTTAGATAAATACTTTTTAAGCAACATTTAGATAGGAAAAAAATTTATCCATGTTCTTTTATGTATAGAAAAGTGGCTTCGAAATCTATTATCCATATTTTTTTGCATTACTACTTTCTTGGATAAGTTACTAAAATTTATCCATATTTTTCATAATACCTTTATACTTTTTTAGATTTGGAGAAAGTGGATTATTGAATTATTGGGCATTAAATAATTGAGGTATTAGAAATAAAGATGGGATATTTTAGGAATAACTGAAATACCTACTTTACTGGCTGATGGAAAAATGATTTAGCTACCTCTTTGGTGAATAAAATTTTTTTCTCATTTCATAGGTAAATACAATCCATAGAAAGTAACTTACTTATCTTAAAAAATGTGAGAACATGGATAAATTGGTCAATAAAAAAGTTGATCAACTTTTCTAAAATATTTATCCACAAAAAAAAGAGCCCCGAAGAATATCACTTTGTTGTCGGTTCCTAGTGACTTGTAATGCCTATTTTTGGTGTAGCATCTGATCTTGGTTTAATTTAATTATTGTAATTTGTTTATCTTAGTGACCAGGTGAAAAACTTGGTAAGAAATTTTGGCTGCTAAATTTAATATCACCAAAAAAGGATTGGAGGATAGGAAAGTCTTTTGTTATTGTTTTCATTTTCTACTAATGGCCATGCATTATTTGCCATTTAAACTTTAGTCACTTGGCGGAAGTTATCTGCAGAGTGCACTGTTTAATCATGATTTTTTGGTTCATTGATGAGTTCTGCTGACCTTTCATTGAAATCAAGGTGGAATGCAAAGTTTTAAGTTGGAACTAGGCAGCTGGTTCTTAATTTATGAGCCATTTCCCTAATTTTTGACATGTAAATTCCCATCTTGATAATGAGATCTGAGTCCTGAGACCCAAAGGTGACTTGGTTTGGTTCAAGGGAAGCTAGGTTTAATCTAGCAAGGCCCAAGTTGTTGCAAGCCCAATGGCATGGTCTCTAATTGTGATATAAATAAAAAATAAGATTGTATAAAACATATTAAAATCTTTAATTGGAGTCTATGGATGGATTTACCATCTCAAAATTTCATCTGACAGCTCAGCTCGCCAAATCAAGCAACAACGTTGTCCAACAAATCAAAGGCCAATCAAATCTCCGAATAATCAGCAAATGGTCACAGCTCAATAGTGATCTTAATCCACCTGGAAAAACACATCATAACTAAGCAGTAGATAAAGAAAGTGTTTAAATCAGAATGCCAGAATTTCTACCATCCTGAATAGCGGGTAAGAAGGGAGCTTAATTACTCATCTATGAATATCATAATCTCAATCTCGCAAATTCACATATACTTGCCCCTATAAATACCAGATAGATCTGACCTTTAGATACAAGAAAAGAAACCTCTATACCACACTATCAAACTTTTCTCTTTTTTATATGTTCTATTTGCTCTCGAAACTCTGCCTGATTTAAGCATTAGATGATCCCTGTTGGATACTGTTGGGCCATATTTTGTCTGCTTGATGATGTGTCCAACACATAAAGATATGACGAGCACATGGCATTGTGATCTAGCAATCCAAACCATATGATCTAAACGATGTCATGTAGTACCTCAAAAAGCTCAACAGACTTCCGTTCTCATCTGACCATTCAAAGGAGGTCAGCATCTCCATGAGCTCCACATCATTGAATAACCGCCGATCTAACTTGGTCTCCAGTCCAGTCCTCCATGAGCTGTGTCAAGGCTTCGGAAGGCCTCTGGCATGTAGGATGTTCCGATCTGATAGCCGACAATATTGGTAGCTTTCTCTCACTCGTGGAAGGCTAGTTCCGTCAGAACTAGCTGACACCCACTACTCTAGCCCCTTTGATGGCTACCTCTCTGATGGAAGGTGACCAATCAACTAACAGTCCTCCCCTCATAAAAGGGATCAGGATCAACGCTATAGAGGGTTCCCTCTCATTGGCTCTCTCTCTTGCTCTCACTATCTACCTTCCTTACTGTTCTCCCTCTTCGATCGACATTAACTTGATCATCAGAGAGTCCCCCCCAAAGAATCTCTACCTTTCTCTTTGGTGTTTGCAGACCTTCCTTGCAGGTTCATGGTGCTCCGATCGTGGACCAGCTACTCCAGTGCAGCGACGGCTTCTGTCGCCCAGTCAGGCCATCCTATGACATCACCTAGTTAGAGAGATGCAATAACAGATTGGTGCTAGAAGAAGGATACGCACATTCTGCTTCTGAAGGATGGTAGTAAGAGCTTGGTCGCGGTACCAACTCATCACATCGCCCTAGCAGTCCTTCCATCATAACACACTTGATGCGAGGTGATAAGGGGTGACCTCCCCTGAGGAAACAGTCGGCCAACACCCTAACAGAGTGGGTCCAAACACTCACCCCTTTCTATAGTAGATGCGGCAGAGCACAGTGAGGGCTCGGATCTATCAGTGGTTACCCCTGACATGGCTACCGAACCCCCATAGATGGGTCAAGGTGAGAGCATCAACACCCGAACATAACTCAAGCCTCCTGCCTATGAGCATGATTGATGGAATGAGCTCTGCACCATTCGTTTGAGACCCCCCTAGGGATCGGGAAGAGGTGGTCCACCACACGACCGTCGGCCCCACCACGAGCCGGCACCAATACTATCCTCGACGAATGGGAAGGCTTGGGGTAGAGGTTTGAGAACCAGAGTGTCGAACTAACAGACTCTGGGTGGGGCTAGCCATCAGCAGGATGATGGCTCCAACCTCGAAACTCTACCACCATCCTCCAGAGAGATTTAGGGTGGATAAACTCTATGTTGATTCAAAATTTCATTTGACGAGCCTCACGACACACCCATCGACCTCTTGGATCATCAGGAGGATTGGAGTAGGTGGAATGGCATGCCAACAGAAAGAGACGGGATTCCTTGATGGATAGGAGAGCATGTGCGAACATGCATGCACGGCCCCTACTGGAGCGAAGTCCTCTCGATTGTGAAGGCACCTGAAACCTGAAGCCTACACCCCAACAGCTTCATTACAGTGGTGATGTTCCGAGTCCGATGCCCCTCCTTGCCTAGGGGTGTAAGTGGATTGGAGAAAATCCAAAATCCAAACCGAACTAGTGGATTGGATCAGATTTTTGGATTTTAGTTTTAGATTTGGAGATGGTTTCTAAAAATTTTGGACTTTAAACTTAGATTTGGATTTAATGTTATAAAACTCAAATCCAATCCAACATCCAAATTATGGGTCCGAATCAAATCCAATCCATTCTTCTAGTTTGGACTTTTGGATTTTACATATATATATATATATATATATATATATATATATATTTGTGTGTGTGTGTGCGCACGCGCGCGCGCACGCATGCATATGTATATGCATGCATACATACATACATACATATATATATACACACACATGTGTGTGCGTGCGCGCACGCGTATGTGTGTGTTTCTTTTTAATATTATAGAACTTATTATATTTTAGCAATATAGCTTTTCTTGAAACTTTAGAACTTATGTTTTTGATATGATACTATTATAGCATGACTTATTGAGATCTTTGGTATTAAAATTTATAATTTTTATTTCTTATCCATTACTATTATAATATTAGTTGTTAGATGTAGGGCGATATTATAAAGTACTTATAAGAAGTATATGTTTTAAATTCATATATCTTACTTTTGAATTATGATCCAAATTACAATCTAATATATATAAAAGTCTAAAAATCTAATCCAATCCAATCCGAACTTTTCGGATGGGATTGGATTAGACTAATAGAGCATTTAGTTTGATTTTGGAACCAAATTTTTTAGTCCAAAATATTTCGGATTGGAGTTGGATTTAGGTATAATCCAATCCAATCCAGTCCATTTACACCCCTATGTCCTTGGTTACGAGCAAGGAAAGTAAGCACATCGTCGATCTTTGCACGTGGGAAGGATCGGGAAGATCACTGCCAGCTTCGATCCGATGCCCTTCCTTACCTACGAGCAAGGGAAGTGAGCACATCGTCGATCTCCACATGCAGAAAGGATTAAGAAGATCATCATCAGTTTTGGTCTAATGCCTCTCCTTGTTTACAAGCAAGAAAAGTAAGCGCATCATCGACTTTCGTATGCAGGAAGGATCAGAAAGATCACTGCCAGCTTCAGTTTGATGCCCTTCCTTGCCTGCAAGCAAGGATAGTAAGCGCATCGTCGACCTCCCTACATGAGCAGGATCGAAAAGATCATCACCAACTTTAGTTTGATGCCCCTCCTTACCCATGAGTAAGGATAGTGAGCGCATCGTCGACCTCCACACATGGGAAGGATCAAAGAGATCACTGCCAGCTTTGATCCGATGCCCCTTCTTGCTCGTGGGCAAGTGAAGCAAGAGCTTCATTGACCCTAGAGGCTATCTTCGATCTTGATCCGATGCCCATCCTTGCTCATAGGTAAGTGAAGCGAGAGCATCATCGACTACGAAGATCGTCTTCGATTTTAATCCAATACGCCTACTCGTCCATAGGCAAGTTAAGAGAGAGCATCATCAATGATGAAGGTCATATCCAACCTTAGTCCGATGCCCCCGTTGAGAGAGAGCATCGTCGATGATGAAGGTTGTCTCTACCCTCAATCTGATGCCCCCACTTATCCATAGGCAAGTTGAGAGAGAGCATCATCGACGATGAAAGTCGTCTTTGATTTTAGCCCAATGCCCCCCTCATTAGTAGGCAAGTCGAGAAAGTGCATCATCGACACAAAACGATGTCATCCTAGGACTACACATGAGTAAGCCGCCCATGGATAAATGAGTTGAGGACCTTCCAGATGTCAGGCAAGGCAGAATGACAGCAACTATGTGGGAGTTGAAAGGAAGGCACACACAAAGGGAAGAAGAGAAAAATTTCATTCTTTGCAAGCCACATTTTCATTACAAAAATGGCAACAAAAAGGAAACCACGAAGAGGAGCAACACCGACAACTTTGCCAACAAGTCACACTGACAGGTTCAAGCTATGCCAATAGGCCACTGAAGGTCTCCGTGCGAGGATCGTCCCACCGATGAAGGTCGAAACCTCCTTGTAGGGTGCCTTAGTAGTCAGGTGGCCATCCTTCCTGGGAGTACATATCTCTCAGACATTCTTTAGGAGAAGCCTAGAGAGATGTGTTTGCCCACTGGATGCCTAACCAGAGATTGTGGAAGAAGCTATCTCTGTGAGGAGGGAGGAGTAGCCCATAGAAAGGCCGAAGACCTCTCCTTCGAGCACTACGCAGGAGCGGCCTCTGATGGCTATAGGTCCCAATCCTCCCTCAGTGCAATGGATAATTTTCAATACCTCCCAAGCTAAGCTGAACTCCGCATAATGGCACCCTTCTCTTGGACAACTGGTGGCAGCCCGATCGGAAGAACTAGCTCCCCTGGCTAAGAAGGAGATATCTGCTACCCACCAATGGTGGGAGGAATCACTCCATCGTGCCATGGAGGACCATAGGCAAATCTCTATCCCAAGGTGGTGAAGTATCCCCTACATAAAAGGAGCCGGGATCAAGCACTCCCCAACAACTTCTGTCGACTAACAATAGGTGTCAGCAAGGGAGTGGTCGCAGGGACTATCTCGATCGCCAATTAGGAATCCAAATCTTACGCCACTATAGAACCATTATTTCCTAGGAATGTGGCAATAAATGCCTAATATCTTTAGGATTCTGTGAAAACAGCTTTTTAGAAATGATTTTTTGAGACTCTCAGGACACTACTGACCTATTCAGTATGCTGGGGTCACTGAAGTCCCTACAGAGTCATAGTCACCACACACTTCGACAGTCAGAGATCGTAGCCAAAGATTGATGACGGCCTCTCTACGTGATAGAGAGAAAGCGAGCTATTAGGAGACCGCATGGTGCATTTTAACGTTGCCATGCCTGAAGTCCCACACCTTGACAAGTCTATTGCCATGGTGATAGGGAGATGAGGACTCGAAGATGAGCGCCTAGTTTCCTCCCCCAATGAGAACTTCACGAAAGATCAAACGACCTCTTAGTCTGAGCTCGAAAGCACGCTCGGGCCGAGGAAGGCAAAATACATCATCAAAAAGAGAAAGAGAGGAAGAATGGCGACAAAAAAGGAGCTCACAACCATGATTGCGGAGCTCTGGAAGGAGGAGATGAGCATCCCCAAACAAAGGAGGGGGAAGAATCCTCCATGTAGTTCTGACAATGAGGCTTCTTTCAACTTCACATGCCCAAACCCCCATGAGATTCAAGGGCAAAGTTTCATACACTAGAGATGAGGGCGCTCGCAAGCTGAAGGAACCCAAAAATCCCATCGCTTCCACCATGATTGTGGTCATAACACCAAGGAGCGTCACCAGCCAAAGGAGGAGATCGAGGATCTCGTCTGTCATGGATGCCTCAAAAGAAGAAAAAAGGAGCCCGATGGAGATATAACATCGGATTGCCGATGTGAAGATGTAATCTTGGTGAAAACTTGACAGTTGGAACCAAAAGGGCGACCTTAGAACCTGTCAGTGACAGGAGGGCAGAAAGTGAGAATGCAAAGGATCCTATTCGATAAGAGCAAGCATCCTCAACAACACCGAAACAACCAATCTCAACGACCAACCAAACTAACAAATGGGTCAAAGCCGAACACCCATTATAAGTCATTGGAGCACGAGCTCAGGGCTAGATGGCATCATGCAAGCAGTGAGCAATTAACCACTATTGCACCAACACTGAAGCTGATACCCCCAACTAGAAGAATATGCTCCCGAACATGCATGAACATCTAAATTTAAACCAAAAGCAAATCATCAAGATGGACCTGAAGACCATCAGAAGTTCCATACGACTACCCACCATAAGTGAATCAGATGAGGAGTGGGAATGGCCTCAGATGAGTTCGAAGGACTTCCCAAAGTAAAGTTCGAAACAACATTAGGTCAAATGCGAGAGACATAGACAACAAAATGAATATTTTAATAAAAGAAAAAAGTCTCATTGCAAGGCGACTTTGATCAGACAAAGTTTGTCACAATGGAAAAAGAAGTATAGGCTTTGTCGCCGTCGAGGCCCTCGATCAAGTTAGACCACAAAAATTATGGGATTCGACGATATCGGCCTTACACCATTGAGATGCGCTCACCTTCACGATGCACTTTGCAGAAGGGACAGAAGACAGCATGACCATCAGGGAAGGTTAAATGGCTCTTGAAAAGACCTAGGACCTTCCCTATAGAGTAGCATCTTAAGCCAACTCCGACGGTCGCCACTATGGCCCAACAGATACAGTGGTGAAGATTTTCAACACCCCCCATGCCAAACAAGGGAGCAACCTAATGTACTCCCCTCTGGCATGCTTCCTTTAGACAGATCCTGGCTGTGCAAGGATGTGAAAAAGCCACACCAAGCAGAGGCAAGCAATGACAGTGCTCCGGCAACCATGAGAGCAACATCTTGGGGAAGCAATAGGATGGTTTTGGCTTCAAGCGGTAAAGGACTCCACTTATAGAGGAGTCGTGCCTTAGTGTCTCCAACCACCCTGTTAGCCACGGAACATGTGTTGTCGGGGGAAGGCCTTGAAAGCCATGCCATCAGAGGTCAAGGTACCAGACATCCCTTTCAGTGCATCATGACCATTGTAAAAGCATCCGACATTAAATGCCTGGGGGGCACAACCCGTCAGCATACAAATCCGATTCCAACAAGGAGAGGACAAGAGAGAAAATATGAAAAGAGAGTAGAAGGAAGGTGTTCGGCACAACTACAGATAAGACAAAAGTACTCAAACACTCATGCAAACACCAACAGTCGATCGGTGCGCCAACTCCTCAAAGCCCAAATCTATGATTTTCTTAGGGAGCCTAACTCTTAAAAATATCATCTGAAGATGGAGATCTGGACGTGCACCAAAGTCCAAATCTATGATTTTCTAGGGGAGCCTAACTTTTAAAAGGTTCATTCGAAGATGGAGATCAGATGTGCACCGAAGCCCAAATCTATAATTTTCTAGGAAAGCCTAACTCCTAAAAGGTTTGCCTGAAGATGGAGATCAGGCGTGCGTCAAAGCCCAAATCTACGATTTCCATCAGAGCCTAATTCCTAAAAGGTTCACCTAAAGATGGAGATCAAATGCGTACTGAAGCCCAAATCCATAATTTCCTAAGGGAGCCTAACTCTTAAAAGATTCATTCGAAGATAACATGTGCATCAAAGTCCAAATCCATGATTTTCAAGGGTGGCCTAACCATCCGAAAGGTATACCCATTGAAGGAAACCAAACACATGCTAAAGCCTTCAATCCAGCGATTGCACAATCAAACAATGTCGGAGATTTTCATAGAAAAGGAAAAAATGAAGTGCGACCATGGAAGAGATACCTATAGTAAAAGCTCATCTTTTTATTTAAAAGAAAAAAATATTTACATAAAATCAGTGCCGAAAGGACATCGAACAACAAAGAGAGAGAAGGAGAGCAGCCGAACGAAGGCCTAATCTTCATCCAAGGAGAAGACTCCCACCTCTTCATCACTGTTCTCCAGATGGAGGCGATGCAAGTCTAACTACGGCATTATATACTTTATGTGGACTTTGCAATTTTTAAAGTCCTGGATGAACCCAGTAGCTGAAGCGTCGAGGAGTTCCCCCTAAAAGCCTCTAAGGCTTTGTACTCTGCATGCATTAGAGTCGTACCTTAGTGAAAGCATCGATGGTGGTGCCTTGGCAGGTCGCTCCTTCAGGAGTGGAGGACCCCTCGCCTTGGGCCCTCGGAGGAGATAGTGCCCGACCAATGGCAGAGGGTCCTGGAGACATAGCCCTTACCCTTTTGGGCCAAGGCTTGCCTCTCAGGAGGGCCGCCTTCTTCTTTGTGGCCTCCTTCACTACTGTGGTGTTGGCTCCATCAAAGCAAGGGGCAGGAGAGCAAGGAAGACTTCAATGGTGAATGCATCCAATGTTGAGGTGATGGCCCATTTATACAAGTCTCAAGCAACACACGCCCAACCAACTAGTAATCAGGTCATGCCACACATCCAATTTAGAAATGCAAAGCACCATAGCCATTAATTGTGCCCTTTCGTTACCAAGGAGTAGCCAGTGAAATGCTTCGTAACCCACTTCAATCCACCACGTGACAGTCTAGGAGTGACTTGGAGTGAATCCCCAGCTTATTCCCTTGGAAAATCCCACTTGCCATTATGATGGGTGGGGTTACGAGGCGCCCCATGGACAAGTGGCCAAGGTCTTGGTGAATGGACTAGCAAACCGACCCTAGCCAAGATAATGTCTACCGCTTGGAGCCCTCGAGCATATCCAGAAAGGCCTTAGTTTTATCTAACCGAAATCTTCGGATCGAGTGGATGCCCGTCAAGGCAACAGTAATCCATATCAAAAGATCTTCAAGAGTCGATGCCTCAAAGTTCGAAAAGATGTCAATCAACTTCTAAGCCTTATCCAAAGATGAGAGAGCCAAAGCTCATCCGACTAAGATATCGGCAAGCACGATGCGATAGACAACAGTTCAATGGCAAGAATTCACACTACCGTAGGCTCTGACAAGCTTTCGGGCTCGTGAGTGTCCCGTGACCACATGATCGAATCCTCCCAGCAACTACCTAACATGGGTCATCGATGGAGTCTCACAATGGCTAGGAAGCTCACTTCGGCCTGAAGTCCTCAAGACCCTTCTGATGACCTACTTCCCAGCATGAGATGCTTCAAACTAAGAAGTGAGGGACAAGTGTTGGGTTGTATTTTGTTCATCTGATGATGTATTCAACACATGAAGATGCAGCAAGCACATGGCATGTGACCTAGCAACCCAGATTGTGTGATCTAAACAGCACCACGTGGCACCTCAAAAAGCTCCATAGACTTTGGCTTTCATCTGACCATTCAAAGGAGGTCGGCATCTCGATGAGCTTCACATCATCGAGCAACTGCCGATCTAACTTGGTCTCCATTCTAATCCTCCATAGGCCATATTGAGGCTCTGAAAGGCCTCTGGCATGCAGGATGTTCCGATCTAACAGCCACGGTATTGGTAGCTTTCTCCTACTCATGGAAGGTTGATCTCATCAGAACTAGCTAACACCCACTACTCTGACCCCTTTGATGTCCACCTCTCCGGTGGGCAATGACCAATCAACTGATAGTCCTCCCCTCATAAAAGGGATCAGGTTCGATGCTATAGGGGGTTCCCTCTCGCTGGCTCTTTTCCTCACTCTCACTGCCCACCTTCCTTACTGTTCTCCCTCTTCAACTGACACTGACTATCGTCGGAGGATCCTCCACCGGAGAACCCCTACCTTCTTCTCCAGCATTTGCGGACCTTCCTTGTAGGTTCATAGCGCTCCGATCATAGACCAACTACAACGTGGCAGCGGCTTGTGTCATCTGATCCAACCATCTCAGCACGTCATCCAGTCGGAGATACACAGCAACAGATATGTTTGGCAAACTCCTGGTCATTTTTTATGATTATAGATTCACTCCAACATTGCGCCATGCTCTTCTAACTTCATCGAGCAAAGTAGATTGCCTGTTCATTTTGTTAGATCAAATTTTGGGCGGCAACAAAAGTATCATGGCCATTATGTGAACAAAAATCATATACAGCATGCAACATAGAGGATCATATGGTGAGGGACCTTTTTTATGCCATGTATTCTTTTTCTCTCATCTTAAAGAGGAAGCTTAGAAGTCAAAAATGGACAAGATGATTCCTACTAACTGAGTCTGTTAGTGCCATAACTTAAACAAAAGAAAAGGAAAGAAAATTGCACACACCAAAAGAGATCCTTTTGAGGAAAGACTGTCTATATCCTTTTTCTTGCTTATCAAGCATCTTCATTTATCCTCTTTCTCATCAAGCTATCTCTCCCATCTGTGAGGTCTTCCTCTTTAGTCTCTTTCTTCTCCTCCAAATCCTATGTGCTAAGAGAGATCCTTCATGAGGAAAGACCATCCCTATCTTTTTTCTTCCACATCAAGCCTATCCATTTATCCTTTTCCTCATAAAGCCATATCTCCCATCTATAAAGTCTTCCTCCCAAGTTGCTTTCTCCTCTTCCAAATCTCTTTTTCTATTCTAAGATCTTTGTATCTAAGAGTTTATAGAATTTAAAGAATGGTATATATACATGATTGCCATATGATGATAGATATGTATATATATGTATAGAATATTTGATTCAAATGGAAATGATAGGGTTATTTCAAAGATTGCAAAAATTTTGCATTCTTTTTGAAGTATAAAAATTAGTTATCTTTGATATGGAGCTTACAGAACATAATGTTCACTAGTAAATAGTATATAGCCAAGTAATCCATACAAGACGGCTTACTAATATACAATATAAGCTTTTTTCGTATGCACCCAATAGTGACCTAATACTTATATACAAGTAAATTAATATATAATTTTTTGAACATGATATTTATCGGTGCATACTATATGATCAGTTAATATATATCTAGTAAAATATTCATCTGACGTTTCAATATATATCTCTAGGTAAACTGATATATGGTTTCCAGAATAGCACTCACTAGCAAAATATGGTCCAATGATATGCACTAGATGACTTGCTGGAATACACTATAAGCATCTTTAATAAATATCCAGCAACAATCCAATATGTACCTATAGATATCGATATATAGTTTTCTGAATATGGTGTTCACCAATATAAGATATATGGTCAGTTGATACATACCTAGTAAAATATTAATCCAATGTTTCAATATACCATCTAATAAATCAATATATAATTTTTAATATATGGTGCTCACCAGTATATAGTAGAAGATAAAATGATATATACTAGATGGCTTATTAATATATGCTATAAGCTTCTTTAATATACTCAAAAGTGACCCAGTATATATCTATAAGTAAATCGATATATAGTTTTCCAACCATTATGTTCAAAAGTATATAATATATAGTCAGTTGATATATACCTAGTAAAATATACATCTAGCATTCTAATACACATTTTTAGATAAATTAGTACCTAATTTTTAGAATATAATGCTCACCTATATACAGTATACGGCCAAATGATACATACTAGATGGCTTGTTGATACATATTATAAGCTTCTTTGATATACACCTAACAGTGATACAATACAAATTAATTAATAAATATATATATAATTTTTAACATATAGTATTCACCAGTACATAGTATATGGTTAATTGATATACATCTAACAAAATATTAATATGACATTTCAAGTATACATCTTTAGATAACTAGATATAATTTATAAAATATGATGGTCATTAGTATTCAGTAAATTGAAAAAAATTTATGGTAGTGCAGTACATATAATTAAAAATTTTATCCAGTAAAAATAATAGATTAAATAATTTAATTCTAATCATAGGTATAAGATCTAATCTTAGACTACTACATCAGGATCTTTGATATAAAAAATATATATTTTAAATTTAAAAATAAAAATCACATCGATCTCATCGATGCTGAAATTTCTAGATCTAACTATTAGATCTACCATAGGAATCAAAATAAGTTAGAGATCGTTACCAAATAAATTTTGATCTTAATCTTCTCTAATCCAATAGTTGGAGAGGGTGGTTCTCAGATCAGTCATAGCCACATGAAATCATCTGGTCTCTATAAAAAAATTTACGCGAAGACTGGCGCAGATCAGAGGCTCAAATATGTTAGTCTGCGAACAACTTCGACAGCTGACCACTTTCTTCTTCTACAAGCACCTTGGATACTCCAAAATGATAGAAGAACTGGAGGAGGAAGAAAGGAGGTAGAGAAGAGGATCTAAAAATAAAAAATTTATAAGAGAATTGATCATGGGACATCCAAGAGAGAAGTCCCCTTTTTATAGACTAGGAATTAGGACTTTCCAAGAAAGGATGCCATGAATCAATGCCAAAACCCCTTTTTGGCATCCCCAAAAATTCCAAAAAAATCATTAAGATGTGAAAAAAAAATTTAAAGTCTCACACACCATAGGATTTCTTAAGAAAAATAAGAAAAAAAATAATATGACTCCAATAATATACCATATATGAAAAATTTTTTTCCTAGTCTGCATCTTATCTTTAATTCGGATCGCATTTGAATTAGACAAGAGATAATATTATGACTCATTAGCTATAGCGGACCACCCTTATTGGATCCTATCTCATGATGCCAAAAATCACAACCCAAATTCAATTAGGCATGGAGAAATTGATATGGTTCTAGGTGTGACACAAAAGATAAGGATAGAGTCCTAGTATGACTTGGACTCTTCATTTCTAATTCAATTCTAATCTAAATCAAATTTGGATTGAAACCACTAATAAAAATGAACCTAATCCAATTAAAAATTCAAATATCTCATCAAATTTCTAACTCAATTAAAAATTATCCGAGTCCAAATTCTGATCGAATCAGGATCAAATTTCTCTTGTAATCGGGTTTGATCATATCAATCCCAATCTGAGTCGAACTGAATCTAATTCAATTAGGCTTGTTTCAAATCTGTTTACTCAATAAAATTAAGTCAATTGATAATCTAATTATTAATTAATTCTCTATAAATAGTAGAATTCTAGTCTCAGTAGGACTCTCCCACAGAGTCCTAGTCCAAGTAGGACTCTTCACCAGAGTCACAATCCAATTATACTCTTCAACCATCAGATCTAACCAAATCTTCTAATGTGTGTGACCCCATAAGTTAGAATCTAAGTCGGTAGTATAGGAATAACTTTCTATATCAATCGATGTAACCATCTAGCAATGATGACCCGACAATCGGATAGGTCGAAGTGTTGCAGAGCAACCTTCTAGAACCTACTGACGTATGATTATCGTATAATTCATTCCTTTAACCCAAATGCTTAAGGTGACTTAAGGTTTAACTATCAACCCTAATTAAGTTGACCATATTATATTTCAATCTTTCAAATCTATCTCATGGATTATCCTGATCAAGATTTTACTAAATTAAAATACACTGATGCATATCTCCTACCAATTCAGAGGGGATAATTCCATCTTGACTCACACACTGACTTGATAAATACTTGACTGCATTTAGTATCCTTCCATCACTAAATTAGAAATTTAGATACTCTGATACTAAAGTACAGTGAGTTGCTTACAAGTCATCATGATGGTCTCAGATCGAAGGGACACTTATACCCATACTCTTCACAAGCTACTCTTGACAGCAGAGTGCTCGGCACATGATCATGTTCGATGTGAATGTACTCTTACATTTTATCTGTATGCTATAACAGTGTTTCTATACTCTTTAGTTAAGAGAACAACTAACTCATATGGCACACAATGACCTACACTTGATATCGCTATCGTCCTAGTAATAGCGTATCATTTGGTCGCGAATAATTTTAAGAACTTCACGACAAATCCTCCTTTGTCGATTAATATATATAGTTCTAAGGACTTTATTATAACACAGGAGTTCAAAGATGATCAATTTATAATAAAAATATCAAATAATTTTTATTAATAAAAATTCATATACAGTTTACAAGATGAGCACAATCGTCTAACGATTGGCTTTGGGATACATTTTTCAACAACTTTCACTTGGACTAAAGCCAATCGATTACAGTATCATATATCCATCTTCGATTTGTAGTCATCAAACTCTTTGATTTTGAGAGATTTAGTAAATGAGTCGGCCAGGTTCTCCCTTCCATTGATCCTCTGAAGGTCGATGTCACCTCGATCCACAATCTCTCGGATAAAGTGATAACGGCACAGAATATGTTTGGTGCACTGATGGAATCTCGACTCTTTGGCTTGAGTAATGGCTCCAGTATTGTCACAGTATAACAAGACAGGGCCATCAATGGAGGGTGCCACTTCGAGCTCACTGATGAACTTCCGCAACCATACAGTTTTCTTCGCAGCATTGGATGCCGCGATATACTCTGCTTCACAAATAGAGTCTGCCACAGTATTCTGTTTAAAATTTTTTTAGTAGATTGCTCCATCATTTTGGATAAAAATATAATTCGATACACTCTTACTATCGTCATGGTCTGACTGAAAGCTGGAGTCGGTGAACCTCACAAGTTTCAAGTCAGTTTTACCACACCCAAGCCACTGGTTCTTAGTATTTCTTAAATACTTAAGAATGATCTTTACGACCTTCTAGTGATTTTCTCCTAGATCAGACTGATATCTACTCACTACCCCTAATGAGTATGCCACATCTGATCTCGTACACATCATGGCGTACATAATAGAACCTACTGCTGAAGCATATAGAACTCTACTCATACGCTCTCTCTCTTGAGGAGTTGTCGGATAATCTCCTTTCGAAAGAGAAATTCTTTGGCCTATCGGAGGATAGCCTTTCTTGAAATTCTCCCTGAACCATTTCAACATAGTATCTATGTACGTGAACTGAGAGAGCCCGAGTAGCCTCTTAGATCTATCCCTATAGATCTTCATCCCTAGGATGTAGGCTGCTTCTCCCAGATCCTTCATGGAGAATTATGACGAAAGCCACACTTTTATTCCCTATAATGCAGGGACATCATTTTCGATTAAAAGAATGTCATCCACATACAATATAAGAAATATAATTATCAAACCATTTGCCTACTTATATATGCAGGGTTCCTCTCCATTCCTAAGGAAGCCATACGTTCTGATTATCTTATCAAAATGTATGTTCCAACTTCAAGGTGCTTGCTTCAATCCATAAATGGATCTCTGAAGCTTGCAAATCTTGGACTCATCTGTGGATATGAACCCTTCAGGTTGTATCATATATACCCTTTGTTTAGCTCTCTATTTAGAAAAGCTCTCTTCACATCCATTTGTTAGACTTCATAGTCTAGATATATTGCTATCGCAAGTATGATTCGAATGGATTTGAGCATTGTCACAGAAGAAAATATCTCGTCATAGTCAATACCATAATGCTGACGATAACCTTTAGCAACCAAACGGGCTTTATAGGTCTCCACTTTTTCATCTGCACCCCTCTTCCTCTTGAAGACCCACTTACACCCTATGGACTTTACCCCTTCAGGTGGGTCAACTAATGTCCATATATCATTGACCTTCATGGACTCCATTTCAGATCTCATGGCTTCAAGTTATTTATCAGAGTCTGATCTCTGCATTGCATCCATGTAGGTGATCGGATCTTCATCGTTCTCATCGAGTTCGACAGGATCTCCATTCCGGATCAAGAAACCTAAGTATCTGTCCGACTGATGTGGTACTCTACCAAATCGCCTTAAGGATATTTGTTCATTGGGCTCCAGGTTTGATCTCATCAAATCGAATTCAGATTCAATCATTGGTGTCAGTTCTTCTACTTGTCGAACTTCGTCAAGCTCGATTTTAGAGGCACTTATTCCTTCACTAAAGATTTTTTTTCTAAAAAATGTGCCTTACTGCTGACAAAAATCTTTTATTCAATAGGCAGGTAAAAATAATATCTTCTCATTTCTTTGAGGTACCCTACGAAACTATACTTATCGGACTTAGGACTGAGCTTATCAGTTTGTAATTGTTTAACATAAGCTGGACACCCCCAGACCCTAAAGTAAGAGAGATTCGACCTACATCCTGATCATATCTCATATGATGTCTTACTAATTGATTTGCTTGAAATATTATTGAGCACAAGACAGGCTATTTCAAGTACATATCCCCAAAAAGAGATCAGCAGAGTTGCAAACCCCATCATGGACTGAACTATGTCCAAGAAGGTTCGATTCCTCCTTTCTGAGATGTCATTATGCTATGGTGTCTCTGGAGGGATCCATTGGGAGAGAATCTCATTCTCTCTTAGATATGTCAGAAATTCACTAGAAAGGTATTCACCTCCTCGATCAGATTGAAGAATTTTAATACCTTTCTCAGTTTATTTTTCTACTTCATTACGGAACCGTTTAAATATTTTAAATAATTTAGACTTGTGTTTTATCAAGTAGACATACCCATACCTAGATAGGTCGTTTGTGAATATGATGAAATAGCTATATCCTCCTCTGGCACATGTGCTCATGGATCCACATACATTGGTATGTATTAGACCCAGCACATCACTAGCTCGTTCACCTTTTCTAGTAAAAGGTGACTTGATCATCTTTCCAAGTAAATAAGACTTACAGATAAGTAACGATTCATAATCGTATTTATCAAGAATTTCTTCTTGAGCCAACCTGTTCATCCAGTTTTTGTTGATATGACCTAGCTTATAATACCAAAGGTAGGCATCTGTGACATCATCTATTCTAGGGCATTTATTTGAAATATACATTATATTAGGTTTAGATACAATATAGATACTATTGTTCAACTATCCACGTAAAATTATAACATCATTCAAAATGATATCACAAAATTTTTTTTTATTGATATTTCATAATTTGAATTGGTCAAAAGGCCTACAGAAATAATATTTAAAAAAAAATTAGGACAGTAATGACACTCATTAAGAATAATATACTGAGGCTCGAATACAAGCTTGATGATTCCTAAAGCTAGAACTAGAACTGATCTTCCATCTCTAATATTCAGGAATCTCTCGTCTTCTCTAAATCTCCTAGTGACCTGAAGACCCTGCAACAAATTGTAAATATGAATAGGGCTTCCAGTATCCAATACCCAGATCATTGTATCTATAAGAGAGAAGTTACAAGGTGTTATCACATAAGTATCTTGTTCAGCAACTGATTGTTCTTCTTCTTTGGCCTGTTCGAGTCAAGGGAAGCGATATACTGAGGATAATTCTTCTTCCAATAACCCTATTTTTTGCAAGACTTTGATCAGCCTTGAACTTGGGTTTTTGAGACTGACTCCCAGCACTAGGCACCTTCTTATTCTTATTCTTTTTTTCTTTCTTAAAGGGACGACGACTATCCAAAGAAGATCCTCCCATTAGATTTACTGTCTCTTTATGGAGTTGGTGATCTTTCTCAAAAGTCTGTAGCAATCCCAACAGACCATGGTAGTTGACTATAAGCTTCGTCATTCTGAAATGACTGAGGAATGGCAAGTAGGACATGGGTAGAGAGTTCAAGATCGCATCCTTTCCCAGTTGTTCATGCAAAGGGAAGCCGAGTTTGCTCAATTTTTCAATCTGCTCGATCATGTACAATACATGATCGATAATAGATGCACCCTCTCTTATTCAGGTATTGAAAATGGTGCAACTAGTCTTATTCCGCTCAACATCGTTAGGAGTACCAAAGGAATTCCTCAACACTTGAAGCATTTTCTCTGACTGAGCTTCTTCAAACTTCTGATTGAACTCGTCATTCATGTAGGTCCGCATGATGCAACGAACCATGGTGCGGTCATTGAGCCACTTCAAATAAGTATCTCGGACTGCTCCTCGAGCGTTAGGAGCAGGCTCCTCAGGTGCTGGATCCGTTATTACACAAAAGATCCACTCGTGCTTCAAGATAATCTTTAATTTTTGATACCAATTATCAAACTTTGATCTGATAAGCTTCTCACTATCCAACAGTGATCGAAGTGACAAGTTTGAGACCATATCTGTACACACAAAGAAAGAACAAAGCCTAATTAGTATATGTATTTATTAATCCTAAAGATTTAGACTTTAGTCTAAAGGTCCTCCCATTATTTTATACGAATTAGTAGCCTCTACCTCCAATTCGAAGAATTATCTTAATTCTTTAGTAGGTACTAGAATCCACACAGACTACATATAGGATCGAAGATGGCTCGGTCAACCCATATGTACCTATGGGTAGGTTCTCAACCAATTATTTTTTCAAATAATTTTTAGTATTTAATTTAGTCCCAAATTTTATTTCAATAGGCGATGGGCCTCCATTGAAAGTTTTGATTAGGTCAAACCATTAACATGAACCTATTCAGTGATTTTACTTAATAAGTGATCAGGCCCGAGGATGGCTCAGTCAATCCAACCATCATCAGATAGTTCATCAGAGTCATCATATGATGAATGATAATTCCATCATTCAGAGAGAACATCAGATGGATGGCACCTGCAATGTCAATCAGAAATAATGAACTCATTATCACTCACCTTAATAGAAGGCTATGATCTAGTTATCACCGTAACCAGCTCATTTTAAGGACCTAATAATTTAGAGGATTTAATCGATTTAGAGAAGAGAGAAGAGAGAAAAGAAGAAAAGATCAATCAGTAGACTATAATCCTCTTACTAACTTCACCAAGTCACTGAATCGAGTTAGATCATGCTAATTGACTAGCACTTAGATCAGTCACACTGATCAACCTTAATGGCATGGGCTAACTCGAATTACTTAGCGATCTAATCAAAATCTAGTTCACCAAATTGGTCAGGTAAGTGAGATCGGTGGGAGGGTCTGCTAAGTTTGCCTTAGACACCATCGAAATGGTCAGGTAAGCCGCTCCTAATTAAAAACTACCGATCGAAATACCAAACTTACCTTAGACACCAATTGGTTAACTAGTTTCGATTTGACCAACCTAATGGTTTGGGTTCAACCACTGAGCCACAATCAAGGTCCATTTGATCTAATAAAAGATATGAACTTGACCATCTACAACTATTGTACTAGAGAAACCCTGATTAATCTAATTCAATATTTGGTTAGACTCAATCAATTTTTCTACATGGTCAATCAATTCTTTAATTCTAACCTTAAGTCTAACCCAATAAAAGAGAAAGACCTGATTTGAGCTAACCCATGTCCCATGTTTTATGCAATGTCATTAGATCTAAATTATAATTCTAGATCCAATTAGCTTGATACTTAATTCTCAATTAAGTTTTGCATCAACATGGTTAAGATTTCGAAAATAATTTTCTATGTAAACTTTTTACATCAAGTCATAAAATCTTTTAGATCAAATCTAAATTTTTTCATGATTTTAGATCAAAATAATTTTGACTAAATAAGATTAGATGTAACTAACTATCTTCGCAACTTGCATCACATACAACAACACCTAGGGTTTCAAGATCTAGGATTTTGTAAAAAAGTAAGTTTTATCTTTTCACTTTCTTTTTCATGGGACCTCACAGTGGCACTCCCACATACCATGAAGAGCACTCCATTGAATAGGAGGAGAGGGTCATGAAACCCTACTTGCTCCTATGACTGGACGGCCTGATGATTACCCAATCTGAGTACTTTGCTATTTAGAACATCTAATCTAAATAAATAATAATCAGATTTGAAAATAAACTTATTTAGATCTAATCTAAATCATAAATAATCAGATCTAATAACAAAAAATCAGATCTAAAGTCATATTAATTTATATTAAAATAATCTGGCTCTGATACCAGTTGAAAAAAATTTGCGATAGTGTAGTACATACAATTAAAAATTTTATACAGTAAAAATAATAGATTAAATAATTTAATTCTAATTATATATATAAGATCTAATCTTAGACTACCACATCAGAATCTTTGATATAAAAAATATATATTTTAGATCTAAAACTAAAAATCACATCGATCTCATCGATACTGAAATTCTAGATCTAACTATTAGATCTACTATAGAAATCAAAATAAGTTAGAGATCGTTACCAAATAAATTTTGATCTTATTCTCCTCTAATCCAATGATTGGAGAGGGTGTTCCTCAGATCACTCATAGCCACACGAAGTCGTTTGGCCTCTATAAAAAAATCCACACGAAGACTGGCATAGATCAAGGGCTCGGAGATGCTAGTCCGCGAATAACTTCGACAGCTAACCTCTTCCTTCTTCTACAAGCAATTTAGACACTTCAAAGTGATAGAAGATCTGGAGGAAGAAGACAAAAGGAGAAGAAGAGGCTCTGAAAATAAAAAATCTACAAGAAAATTGATCATGGGACGTCCAAGAGAGGGGTCCCCTTTTTATAGACTAGGAATTAGGACTTTCCAAGAAAGGATGCCATGAATCAATGCCAAAACTCCTTTTTTGCATCCCCAAAAATTTCAAAAAAATTATTAAGATATGGAGAAGAAATTTGAAGTCTCACATACTAAAGAATTTCTCAAGAAAAATAAGAAAAAAAATAATATGGCTCCAACAATATACCATATATAAAAAATTTCTTTCCTAGTCTGCATCTTATCTCTAATTCGGATTGCATTCGAATTAGGCAAGAGATAATATTATGACTCATTAGCTATAGCCAACCACCCTTATTGGATCCTCTCTCATGATACCAAAAATCATAATCCAAATCTAATTAGGCATGGAGAAATTGGCATGGATCCAGATGTGATGCAAAAGATAAGGATAGAGTTCTAGTCTGACTTGGACTCTTCATTTCTAATTCAATTCTAATCCAAATCAAATTTGGATTGAAACTACTGATAGAAATAAATCTAATCTAATTAAGAATCTAAATATCTCATCAAATTTCTAACCCTATTAGGAATTAGTCGAGTCCAAACCCGGATCGAATTAGGATCAAATTTTTTTTGTAATCGAGTTTGATCATATTAATCCCAATCTGAATCGAACTGAATCTAATTTAATTAGACTTGTTCCAAAGCTCTTTACTCAATTAAATTGAATCAATTAGTAATCTAATT
Source organism: Elaeis guineensis (assembly GCF_000442705.2). Taxonomy (NCBI): domain Eukaryota; kingdom Viridiplantae; phylum Streptophyta; class Magnoliopsida; order Arecales; family Arecaceae; genus Elaeis; species Elaeis guineensis. Next base: position 37,331,920 of record NC_025998.2, read on the forward strand.
AATAATTAATTCTTTATAAATGATAGAGTTTCAGTCCCAGTGGGACTCTCCCACAAAGTCCTAGTCCAAGTAGGACTCTTCACCAGAGTCACAATCTAATTGGACCCTTCAGCTATCAGATCTAATCAAATTTTCTAATGCATGTGACCCTATAGATTTGAACCTAAGCCGGTAGCATAGGAATAACTTCTTATACCAATCGATGTAACTATCTAGTAATGATGACCCGACGACCGGATAGGTCGAAGTATTGCAAAGCAACCTTCTAAAATCTACTGGCATATGGTTACTGTATAATTCATCCCTTTGATCCAAATACTCAAGGTGATTTAGGATTTAACTGTCAACCCTAACTAAGTCGACTACATTGTATATCAACTTTTTAAATTCATCTCATGGATTTTTCTGACCAAGATTTTACTAAATTGAAATACACTGATGCATATCTCCTACCAATTCAAAGAGATCAATTCCATCTTGACTCATACACCGATTTGATAAGTACTTGACTGTACCTAGTATCCTTCCATCACTAAGTTAGAAACTTAGATAATCCAGTACTAAAGTACAGTGAGTTGCTTACAAGTCACCGTGGTGATCTCAGGTCGGAGGGACACTTATATCCATACCCTTCATAAGCTACTCTTGACGGCAGATTACTCCACACATGGTCACGTTCGATGCGAATGTACTCCTATATTCCATCTGCATGCCATAACAGTGTCTCCATACTCTTTGGTTAAGAGGACAACCAACTCATATAGCACACAACGATCTACACTTAATATCGCTATCATCCTAGTAATAGTATATCATTTGGTCACGAACAATTTTAACGACTTAATAATAAATCTTTCTTTATCGATTAATATATATAGTCCTAAAGACTTCATTACAATACAGAAGTTCAAAGATGATTAATTTGTAATGAAAATATCAAATAATTTTTATTAATAAAAATTTATATATAGTTTATAAGATGAGCATAATCGTCTAACGATTGGCTTTGGGACACATTTTCCAACATAAATGGCTAAATGATACACACTAGATAGCTTATTGATATATACTGTAAGCTTCTTTGATACATATCCTATAGTAATCTAATACATATCTATAGATAAATCAATACATAATTTTTCAATCATAATATTTATCAATATACAGTAAATGACTAGTTAATATATATATATGAAGCTATATAATTATCCTTCCATTATACACTTTTAGATAAATCAATATAGTTTCCAAAATATGGTAGTCATCAGTATATATTATATGATCAAGCAATACACACTTATCATCTTTCTAATATAGACCATAAGTTTTTTTGATATACACTTTACAACGACCCAATACATACCTTTAGATAAATCAGTACATAATTTTTAGAATATAATATTAACCAATATACAGTACATGGCCAAACAACATACACTTATCAACTTCCTGATACATACTATAAGCTTCTTTAATATATATCCAGTAGTGACCCATTATATGCCTATAGATAAATCAATGTATAATTTTTCGAATATGAGGTTATATATTCGCAATATATAGCTAGTTGATACACATATAGCAATATAATCATCCAACAATGAGATACACATATCTAGATAAATTGATCATAGTTTACAATATGTGATGCTCACCAATACACACTTATGGCTAGGTGATACACACTCTCGGCTTTTTGATACATACTATAAGGTTTATTGATACATACCCATAGCCACATGATACACACCTCTAGGCAAATCAAATACATAATCCATAGACAAGTTATGCAAATTTATAATATTAAACTGATCATAAAAATTGTTTAAAATATTCAAATTGCTCCATTGCAAATGTAAGCAATAATTTGCATATATTCAACTTACAAAACATGTTCCAAAAAGAGAGAACATATAAAATATATACAAAAATATGATGAGTTATGTATCAACTCTCCAAATTCTCAATGATTGAATGCTACATTCATCTTATATTAATAAATACAAAAGTATCAAAAATTGTTAAAACATTTATAGAAGAAAAGAAAGCAAGAGAGAAAAGTAGAGAAAAAAGGAGACTCTATTATCTCTATTTTAATTTCATTTGATATATCTCAGGAGTTATTTATACTGGTATACCGACTCCATGTAACAAAAATAATATACACTAATATAGAATCATGCTAACAAAGAAAAATAATATAGAATCATACTAACAAAGAAAAATACTATGGAATCACATTAACAAGAAAATTATTATAGGTTAATATGTGATCTTTAAAATCATGCTAATAGTCTTCCTCAAACTCAAGGTGGTATTGTAGATGCTAATTTGAATTTAAAAATTATTATTTTTCTTATTGTTGGTGCAAAAATTCGTTTGCGTCGGAGAAGCTGGAGTTGAGGGAGTCGCGGTCGCCGCCGGGACCTGCAAAAGAAGTCTAAACTGGAGGTGGGGTTGCTCCGGCAAGACCCTCTGACGTTCAAGTCAGTTCTCTATCTCAACAAGAATGGAGTGCTCGAATAAAAATTTTAGCAGAGTTTTCGGATGAAAAATAGAGCTTAGAGAATAACGTATCTGGGGCCCCCTTTTATAGGCGAAAGGGGGCAGCAGACTGATAGCGATATCTGTAACCGTCTGGCAGTGGGCTGCCCAGAGTCAGGTGGAGTTTGTTGCGAAGAGTAGTGGAGTGGACCCGTGGCTATCACCGGGACGTGCCACGTGGAGTCTGCCGCGGGGAATGGAGCGGCGTCCGTTGTCGCGACTTGCCATAAGATGGAAGAATCGTGCGGTATCCGTCGCAGGAAGTGGAGCAGTGCTGTGACCGTTATTGTGGCCTGCCAGGGAGTAATGGAGCCGCGTAGGATCCGCCGCAGGGAGTGGAGCAGAGTCGTGGCCGTTACTACGGCCTGCCAGGGAGTAATGGAGCCGCATAGGATCCACCGTAGGGAGTGGAGCAGAGTCGTGGCCGTTACTACGGCCTGCCAGTGGGTCCAGACTTGTCAGCTGAAGTTCGGTTGGAGTCTGTAGCTGGGGTCGTGGGCGGAGCCCAGCTCCCGTAGGAGTCCGGGCAAAGTCTACCTGCGATTAAAGTCAAGGATGAAGTTCGGTTCCCTTAAGAGTCCGGACGAAGTTTACCTGTAAGCGAAGTCGTGGGCGGAGCCCGGCTCCCGTAGGAGTCCGGGCGAAGCCTTCCCGCAGTCGAGGTCGAGGGCGAAGTCCGGCTCCTGTAGGAGTCCGGGCTGAGTCTTCCTGCAAGTGGAGTCGTGGATGAAGCTCGGCTCCCGTAGGAGTCCGGATGAAGTTTGTCTGTAATCGAGGTCGTGGGCGGAGCCCAGCTCCCGTGGGAGTCCGGGCGACGTCTACCTGCAATTAAAGTCAGGGACGAAGTTCGGCTCCCTTAAGAGTCCGGATGGAGTTTACCTGTAAGTGGAGTCATGGGCGGAGCTCGGCTCCCGTAGGAATCCGGGCGAAGCCTTCCCGCAGTCGAGGTCGAAGATGGAGTCCGGCTCCCATGGGAGTCCGGGTGAAGCCTTCCAGCAGTTGAGGTTGGGGACGAAGTCCGGCTCCCGTAGGAGTCCGGACGGAGTTTACTTGTAAGTGAAGTCGTGGGCGGAGCTCGGCTCCCGTAGGAGTCTGGGCGAAGCCTTCCCGCAGTCGAGGTCGAGGACGAAGCCCGACTCCCATGGGAGTCCGGACGAAGCCTTCCAGCAGTTGAGGTTGGGGATGAAGTCCGGCTCCCGTAGAAGTCCGGACGAAGTTCACCTGTAATTAAGGTCAGGGACGAAGTCCGGCTCCCGTAGGAGTCCGGATGGAGTTTACCTGTAAGTGAAGTCGTGGGCGGAGCTCGGCTCCCGTAGGAGTTCGGGCGAAGCCTTCCCGTAGTCGAGGTCGAGGACGAAGCCCGGCTCCCATGGGAGTCCGGGCGAAGCCTTCCAGCAGTTGAGGTTGGGGACGAAGTCTGGCTCCCATAGGAGTCCGGACGAGGCCTGCCTGTAGCTGGAGTCAGAGACGAGATCTGACTCCCGTAGGAGTCCGGTCGAAGTCCACCTACGATCAAGGTCAGGGACGAAGTCCGGCTCCCGTAAGAGTCCGGACGGAGTTTACCTGTAGTTGAAGTAGAAGACGGAGTCCGGCTCCCGTAGGAGTCCGGACGAAGCTTGTCAGCTGGATCCCCGGAGGGTCACCCCCGTCACGAACTTCGGCTGGGGGGTATTTTATACCCAACACTTGTAGATACAAACATCATTAAAGAGAAGATCGATGCTCAAAGAAAAGATAGCTGAAGGATGATAATTCTCACGAATAAAAATACTATACAAGAGAAGATTGGTGCTCAAGGTAAAAGCAATCGAATATCATCGCCAACAAAAATATCACAAAAGAGAAAGCTAGTACTCAAATAAAAGATAGCCAAAAGCTAATGATCCTCACAAATAAAAACATCATAGAAAAATGAAAAAGATCTCAAACTAAATAGCAAAAGAGCTAGAGACAGAAAAAGCTCAAAGAGCAAGAAAAGGCCTTAAATTAGGTGGTGAATAAGACAGAAGAAAAAAAAAATCAAAAAAATTGAAAAAGACCTCAAATTGGGTGGTAAAGAAGCTAGAGAAAAAAACATCTAAAGAGAAGAAAAAAGTCTCAAATTAGATGGCGAAGGAGCTAGATATAAAAAGATATTCAGAAAGAAGAGAAAAATACCTCAAACTAGATGGTAAAAGAGTTATAGTTAGAAAAACATCTAAATAGAAAAAAAAGATCTTAAATTGGATGGTGTAGAAGCCAGAGGCACAAAAATACCTAAAGAGAAGGAAAAAGACTTTAAATTGATTGATGAATAAGCCAAAAGTAGGTAAATACCAAAAAAAAAAAAGATGATGAATAACAACTACAACCACTAATTCATCTAAAAAATAAAGGATCTTCAGATCTTTATCTATTAAAAACAGATGATCTACAGATCCACTTAAGAGTAGAGAATCTGCAATGAAATAAAGATTGATAGATCGGCTACAATAAAGGTGAAAGAGATGACAGTGGTATATTAGATGATCGGTAGCTCTCATACTATATTAAAATATTTATTATGGAGAAGAGAAAAAAAAATTGATTTTATTATCTTTATTTTAATTTCATTTGATACATCTCAGAAGTTGTTTATACTAATATACGGACTTTATATAAAAATAATATAAATTAATAAAAAATCATGCTAACAAAATAAGATGATGCAGAATCATATTAACAAAAGAAAATACTATAGGATCACGTTAACAAAGAAATTATTATAGGTTGATATATGATCTCTAAAATTATGCTAACAAAAATGAAGAGATGTTCACAACAAAAAGTTCCTAATGAACAAAAAAAAAAAAAAAAGCACAATCCAAGCAGCATCCTCTTTTCCATCATATCAATTATCTTCAAAAACAAAAGCACAATATTATTACATAGAATTCTACACAACGAAGGCACATTCTCTATTATAAATGTTTAGTAAGGGGTTATATATGTTGCTGCTAGTCTTCTAGCCGGGGCTAGAGAAAAGATATGGCTGGCATTGGGTGGCGATGAGTTGACCTACAAAATAAGTTTCTAACTGGAGTTACTTTCGATGGAGACCTTCGACGCTCAAATCAGATAGCTAAAAAATAAAAAGAAACAAGCAAGTATTAGGAGAGAAGTGAGTGCATCTTGAGGGCCCCCCTTGACCCTCTATTTATAGGCCAGGACGAAAATACCATAAGAAGGAAGGAGAATTAGGTTGTTAATCTTGACTTATCAGATAAGATATGCTTGCTATTTTTTGGTTTATCTGGAAAGATGCATTGTTATCTTCTTTATCTACTCACGGTGAGCTATTATGCAGATTCTGAGATTTTCTCAGCTAGCATAAATCGGACAACAACATCAAATATTAATAATTTTCTTGAAATGTCACCTTGGATCGATCATAAATATATCTTAGGTCGGTCAGGACTAAAGGCCGGCTGCACCCAAGGCACCTAGCATGTTGGCTTCAAACAAGATAAGATATTGGTCTCCATATTAATGTATAGAATAATTCCTATATTGTGTTTGACCGAGTCTCCGTTGTATTCGAGCTGGCCCGTGTGCATTTTAAAGTGACTAATTCCGCATTTGGAACAAGTCTAAGTTCGGCTCCTACAACATTAGAATCCACACAAGAAAAGCACCTTTCCGTAATAATTAATTAAGTAGGGGTTGGGTAGCAATGTCTGTTGAATTCGAGCTAGTCCCAGCACGCTGCATGCAGAGACTAGCTCGTGACATCCGAACCGCTGCATAGAACCCATACAGAAAGGCAGTACATCCAATTTACACACTTTCTGTCAGCTTATATACACTGCGATTCAGTGTTTAGTTGATCTGGTCTTTGCATGCTGCATGCCAGGACAATCTGAAACTTTTGATGCAGTGTTGGTTTTATTTTTATTTTTATTTTTTTTTCGAAAATGAATAAAAAGAAATTAGCGGAAGGAGATGAAACTGCTTTGTTTTTTTTTTTTTTTTTTTTTAATCTGGTACAGAAAGAGGTATAGCTTGTTAAAAATTACATTCTTGCACAACAAACACTTTAAGCATCAGCTAGAAGAATAAGCTATAGCGACCAAGGAAGCCGATCGCTAACCTGCAAGTTGACATTAAACTTCCATCGCATGATTGGCTATTCAGTCAACCGTTTTGCTTCGATGTATATGAGTTACTATAAAAATAGGATATATAAATTGGTTTCCACTACCAGGTATCCATAATTTACCTACACATTTAGAAGAGAAAAGGTTATTAATCCAGCCTATTACTGTGCTTGAATCACTTTTAAAGCTTTTGAAAGCAAAGATTTGTCGTGTTCAGAGTTGAAATAACACCGGGAGGTAGCATTAGTTTTTGATCTGTTCCACATTAGTTTTCATATAATATTTTATGAATTTATAGAGAAATAAAAATTTAGAAAAAAACCTTACCAAATCCTCTCTTTGTATTACTATATTTATCTAAACTCTTTTGGAACGTTTTATTTAAAATAAAGCTCACAAAGGGAGTTAGCTGTCGTTTCTCCACTACTATTATCTGGGTTTGGGTTGTATCTTTTACGTGAAAAATAATTAATATTTTTTGACAAAATAAACTATTGAGTCATATTTTATATAATTTTTAAAGAATAAATTTAATATCAAAATTATTAGAAATTCTGAGTTATATATTTTGTGCGAAAGAAGGACTAATTTGGTTGCGCTTTGCATCTCTTAAAAGGTGACAAATACCTTCCATCCAACTGCAGCATAGATTATAAAATTTAAATTATATTTAAAAAATATATAAAATTTATATAACGATTTAGATCGTAAAAAAACAACAATCATTCTTTGGCACGAGCAATATAATCGGAGTCCTTGCTACGGATGGAACGAAGAGGTCGGTGCGAGAGTAGAACAATTCGTACGGATGGAACGATGAGGTTGGTTCGCGCCAAAGATTACAACCCGAACCCATTATTGCGTTCCCCGGCAATAACATGAGAAATTCTGAATCCTATCTTTTCCATTAATTATGCAATAAATTTGTCATGAAGGTGCCAACGGCATCGCATTTATGTTCTGCGATCTTCCTGTCTCTAACTGGTCCATTTCAAGTTTACCAACCCATCAGAAAACTGCTCTCGTCCCTCCCCCCCTCCCACACACACACGAACAAAAAAATATTTGCTTCAGTCCCAGCACACGTCAACAAGCTCTTCACCACCAACTTCTACTCACGCAAATCCACTGCCCATCTCCAGTGCAAGCAAAAACTTGGCCTGCACATAAAGCACCACATATATTATAATTGCGAGCACACCAATGAATGCAACGCACTTGTGAATTATAATTTCCTTTGGGTTTCTAAACCATAGATAAGTTCGATTGCATAAACTGAGGCTGAATTACACCGGCGCAAATTGAAATATTACACACTCGACACTAATTAACCTTTCATTCGAAAGCTCACCCTCTCTCTCAGCTTGGAAGAACAGCAAACACTAGAATTAAAGTTACATGAAGTCGACTATAATGGACAATGAAGCAGTGGAAGATCAGCTCTAACCCTGACTCAACGTCCACCGCCACCGCCACCGCCGCCTGCACCCGCACCAACTCCAACACCGACACCAATCCCCACTCCTACTCCAATGCCAACACCGATCCCGTGTCCCCCGCCAAGACCACCACCTCCACCTCCTATTCCTTCACCATGTCCTAGTCCACCACCCGCGCCAAAGCCACCGCCGCTGCCGGCCCCACCACCGCCTCCTCCGAAGCCTCCTCCACCACCGACACCTCCACCTGCACCGCCTCCTGCGCCGCCACCCGCACCGAACCCTCCGCCATGACCCGACCCACCACCGAGTCCTCCACCACCTCCGCCCCCAAAGCCTCCTCCTCCTCCGACACCGCCCCCTTTGCCACCACCGAGTCCACCGCCAGCTCCAAATCCTCCTCCGTGGCCGCTTCCACCACCAAGGCCGCCTCCGCCACCACCTCCAGCGCCACCGCCTACACCGCCGCCAGCTCCCAAACCTCCACCATGGCCACCTCCACCACCAAGGCCACCGCCGCCGCCCCCTCCGAGACCTCCACCACCTCCAACTCCTCCTCCAGCGCCCCCACCAAACCCTCCACCTGCACCTCCTCCCGCTCCACCTCCACCACCGACGCCACCGCCACCTCCACCTCCCAAACCTCCACCACCTCCGACGCCGCCGCCGGCACCGCCACCAACGCCTCCACCAGCTCCGAAGCCTCCACCATGGCCCGCACCACCACCACCTCCTCCAAAACCCCCACCACCGCCTACACCACCACCGGCACCTCCGCCTATACCACCCCCAGCTCCAAACCCTCCACCATGCCCGTGGCCGAGACCACCTCCACCGCCACCACCAAACCCGCCGCCACCGCCACCTCCGAGGCCACCACCACCACCCCAAGGACCTCGACCAAAACGACCTCTGCACCCATGGAAGTGGAAGCGGCCGCAGTCACCGCCAAACCGGCCATGGCCGAACGGGCCGCCACCGAACCGATCGGGGCCGCCGAGCTGTCCATCATCATCGCCACCGAAATTAGCAAGCACGGTTGCACTCAACTGAGCGGCAACAAGAAGGAGAAGCAACAACGGAAACCATTCCTTTGAGAGACCCATGACTCGCTCAAGCTTAGACATATGCCTCAAAGCTCTGCCAATTGCTGTTCTTTTATAGGCAAGTTAGAGGAAGAGGAGTCTATACCCATGAGTGCAGACACGCACTGGAGGACAAGGGAAACCAGGAAGGCATTTAAACCGCATTTGAGCAGTTGAGGAGATGACGGGAACATTGATTGGCCCCTTGGAGTCAAAGAGAAGGGGACTCGCTAACGCGTTGGTCAGCCTATTGTTATCCTTTTCAGCGGTTCAGCCATGTCACCTGTGCTGCCAATTCATCACTATACCATTAATTGGAGAAAGAAGTTAGATCTAGTAATAAGCAAGTGGCCTTCAGATTGGTTTTCTTTTAATACTACTTCTGGGTCACCCTCTGCCTTTACAGGGGAATTGAAACTATATTATCAGAGAACTTGAAAATTTTCTGGCTATGTGTGGTGTTAAAAAAAAAAAAAAGGAAAAAAACTCGGTTTTATTTGAATTTACAAAATTAAATGATCCTTTCGAAATTCGGTCTGTTCCAAAAGGAAATTGGGGTAGAGCCCATTCTTCGACATGGAGTAGCACTCCTCCTCCTCCTCCTCGGACAACCCAACTCCGGGTTTTGTGATGTAACAAATTCAGCTCCATTTAGCTTTGAGAGTTTTTTGGATTGTCTATGGTGATATTAAAGTAGTTAAAAATGAGTGGAAATGTAGGAATCATTTTCCTTGTGTCAAAGCTTCTCTCCTTTTGAGATTAGTAATACAGGAACCTAGAAGATGGAATAAAGCAGATGTTGGTTATCTGTTTAAAGTGAAATTCTTGCAGCATTTAGAAGCCTTGTCAGGAGGGCTGGAACATGAGGATTATGATGGCTTTTTCCAGGGAATACAACAAGAATCCGAGACACCAAGAATTTGTTTGGTGATGAGAATCTAGATTTCTGTGGCTTAAGGTTGGTGATTCTAATACTGCTTTTCCCATAGTGCCATCATGCTTAAAAGGAGAAGCAGGATTACAAAAGATACAAATGCGAGATGGAACTATAATAAATGACGAGTTAATCGTAAATTACTTTGTTGATAATTTTTTGAGTAAGTAGAATGCCTCAATTTCCATTAAACCTTTGAGCTCCCTTGATGCCTCATAAAACTTCTTATGAGGACATTGCATCGTCGACTTCGGCTGTTATAGAAGATGAGATTGATGACACCATTAGAAGTATGACATCAGAAAAAGCACCTAGCCCTGGTGGTTTCCAGCCTATTTTTTTTCTTCTATTATTTCTTATCTGTCATTAGAAAAGAAATTATAGCTGCTGTCAAGGAATTCTTTTGGAACCTAGACAATGCCAAATGAGTGGAAGGAATCCTTTGTCACCTTAATACCTAAGAAGAATAATCATGCAGTACATAACGACTTCAGCCCTATTTTCTTACTCAATACTCTGTACAAATTGCTGCAAGGATTATTACAAATCAATTGTAAGCACTTCTGCCTCAACTCATATTAGAGAATCAAGGTGCATTTTTTAGGTGAGAACAATATCTGATAACATATTTTAGGCTCAATAAATAATTCATTTATTGGAGAGCCAGTCCTAAGGACAAAAGCAATTATGGCTATAAAAGTCGAATGGACAGCCCTTACGAAAGAATTAGTTGGCATTATTTGTGGTCCGTTCTCCAGAGGGTTTGTTTTCTCAGTTGATGTTATCATCTAGACTAACCTCTGCATGATAGCACCATACTTTTCCACTTTGAGCAAGGGATTCCCTACCCACAGGTTTCATTCCGCAGTGGGGTTAAGGCAGCGTTGTCCTTCATCTCCTATCCTCTTTATTTTTTGGTCTGAGCTGTTAACCTTGGCAATGAATGAGGCAGCTTCATCTGGTGGATCAAGAGTGCATCAACTAGTCCTCCGGGATGCTCCTAAGGTCTCCCTTATCATGTTTGCTGATAACTGTCTTTTAATTGCCAAAGCTACTACTAAAGATTGCAGATGCCTAAAGAAAATAGGGATGGATTATTTTATGGCCTTGGTCAATAGGTGAACTTTGAAAAGTCCTATATTCAGTTCAGTTCATCCACTCCAGCTAATCTTCAGGAAGATATTAGCTGAATTCTTGATATTTTTAGATGAAGTTTGGCACTATCTTGGGACTCCTTTATTAAGTAACTCTCAGTTGTTCGGAATTTAATTTTTTGTTTGATAAGATTCAAAACAAGCTTGGTAGCTGGAAGTGAAAACTATGAAAGCTCATTTCTTCTCCATGCTTCTTGTATGCCACCACAATGTATGCTCTAGCTAACTGTGCTGTTCCCATGAGGTGTTGGATAAGCTAGAAGCCAAGTTTAAATGTTTTCTATGGGGATATTTAGTTGAGTAAAGAAAGCTATACTTACTTTCATGAAAAAAGATTTGCCAACCAAAAGAAAATGGTGGACTAAGACTGTATGAACCAAGGGCCAGAATGTATGCTTTAATAGGGAAAGCTGTTGGTAACCATGTTCTCCATCCCAACTCTTTATGGAGCTGAATTCTCTCAGCTGCAAAGTACAATTTCACAGGAAATACCACTGGGTATAAAACTACTAGGAAAACTTCAGCCATTTGGAAGTCTATTTGCCAGTGTGCTAACTTTATCCCAAACGACTTATTTTAGATTTTGATTTTTGGATAGTATATTTTACTTATTTGATCAACCTTGGATCTCTACTAGATCAGTGAATTCCCTGCCTGTTCCATTTAATAAGGATAATTGTGATGATGGACTAAATGTTGCTGAGATGCTGACTGCTCAAAAAACTTGGGACATTCAGCAAAATGTGGCTGCTATATTTTCTTCATAACTATTATGGGGGGTTTAGTCCCACATTGGTTGCGAGTCAGAAATATTCCGTCTTATATGAAATAGAAGACTCTTTCTCTCTCAAGAGGTGCCTTTTGGGTCAAAGCCCAAAAGATAAAGTTGTAAGATCCGGCAGCTGCAAACGTACCAGCTATGGCCCAAAGACCGCAAGCCTATAAGTTATGGCAATGGCAAGCGTACCAGCTACGGCCTAGAGGGTCAAAGCCTAAAAGCTACGGTATGTACGCGGCCAAAGCGGCCAATACCTCTTACTTACTGGGATAAGCCCTTCATCCGTATGAGCTCCAGAGTCTCTTGACCACAATAAATGACCCTTTCTCCCTCAAGAGGTATTTTTTGAGCCAGTAATCCCTCCAGAGTCTTATAATCAAAATTTTCTATTAAAAGATCAGGATGGCCCAGGTTAATTCCTAAGTGGCCTTTTCCATGCTTGTGGTCTCCTAAATTCTGCTTAATGTTTGTGTGATCTTTGTGGAGAGAGCGAGGAGAAAGTTGATTATAATTAATTCACCATTTGCAAAACCGTGTGGGAATCAATATGCAACCAGTGCAACTTGGACCTTTCTTTGCAACCAATGGAAGACTTGGCTCAGCTTTTATTAAGTAATGTTCTGAATGTTGAGGCCCAAACTATGTTTCCGTATGCTGGATAGATCGTGTAGATTTCGAGGAATGAAAATATTTCAGGGTAAAATGGCTACTGGAAATGATCTCTATACCAAAGCTATCTACTTAGCTATAGAAATGCCCTCTAGTCAAGGTAAGGATCCCTACCAAAGCTATCTACTTAGCTATAGAAATGCCCTCCAGTCATGGTAAGGATCCCTACCAAAGCAATCTACTTGGCTATAGAAACGCCCCTAGTCATGGTAAGGATCCCTTCACAGCAATTAAGGCACTGGGACAGCATCTGTTCATGTCTACCCCAACCTTCTCCTTTTCCTGAGTATATAGGTACGTGCTGTGACGACTTCTTTAGCAGGAGCAGAGCTTATTATTAGAGGTCATACACGTAAGGTAATTAATTCATGCAACAGCAAGGTGGTCTCCAAGTACTCAATTCCAGAGGCTGAGCTTCAGGCACCTTGTCATGGCATCTGTACTTTTGTATTTAGAGACGAATGCTATATAATTATTGATAAAATATATAATGATAGTGAAATATATAATAATAATAATATGAGAAATTATATAAAATAATAAAATAATATAATTTTTTTTCATAATTTTTTTTTTATTCTTTGAGGCCACTTCATCACTCTATACATTCTACAACAACCATCTATTTATAGGTATAAGAAATGACTTTTTGACTCTTCTAATAAATTTATCATTTAGATTTTCCATGTGACTTTTGGATTTTTCATGTGACTCTTGATTTTTGCCACTTCAATTAAGTTTACAAAATGACCTTTCGATTTCTTCAATACATTTAATATTTGCTTTTTTCAACATTTCCCTTTAAACTTAATTGTTCTTTCTTCATCATGCCAAGAGAACTTTTAAACTTGGTAAAGAGCTCTGCTCCTAATAGTTTAGTGAATATATCGGCAACTTGATCTTGTATCTTCACATACAGTAGCTCTACTTTTTTGTTCTTCACATGTTCCCGGATTGAATGAAAATGCACATCAATATGCTTGCTTCTTTGATGATACACCGGGTTCTTTCCTAGTGCAATAGCCAACTTGCTATCAATGCTTATCTTGGTAGGTTCTTTTTGCTCAAAATGAACTTCTTTCAGCAAGCTTCTAAACCATATAGCATGTGATACACATGCGGATGCAGCAACATATTCAGCTTCACATGTAGAAAGAGTAATAATAGGTTGCTTCTTTGACATCCATGAAAAAGCTGCATCTCCCATAGAAAATACAAATCCGGAAGTACTCTTTCGATCATCCATGTCTCCAGCCCAATCACTATCCAAATAGCCGACAAGTTCAAAGTTACTATGATGAGAATAAAATAGTCCATCAGTAATAGTATTTTGGATGTAACGAAGAATTCTCTTCGCTGCCTTCCAGTGCATTAATTTGGGCTCCTCTATGAATCTGTTGACTTGACCGACTGCATATAGAATATCCGGCCTAGTACATGTCATGTATCTTAGACATCCTACAAAGTTTCTATAGAGAGTAGGGTCCACAATCTCTCCATCTTCTTTTGACAGCTTTGCTCCACAATCAACGGGGGTGCTTATAGGGTTACAATCTTTCATCTTGAATTTCTTCAAGATTTCTTTGGCATAATTTTTTTGGGATAAGAAAATTCCTTTTTGATATTATTTGACCTCCAAACCCAAAAAATACGTCATTAATCCCATGTCTGTCATCTCAAACTCCTTCATCATGGCATGCTTGAACTTCTCAAACATTTATGGATTATTATCTGTAAAAATAAGATCATCCACATACAAATACACAAGTAGAATGTTAGAATTTTTCTCCTTTACATACACAGTATGCTCATAGGGACATTGCTTGAAGCCATTTACTTTGAAGTAGCCATCGATTCTTGAGTTCCATGCTCTTGGAGCTTGTTTTAAATCATAAAGTGCCTTCCTTAACTTTAAAACTTTCTCTTCATGTCCCTTCTTCACGTACCCTTTGGGTTGTTCAACATATACTTCTTTTTCTAGAAAGCCATTTAGAAATGCCGACTTCACATCTAACTGGTAGACGTTCTAATTATTCTGTGCAGCCAAAGAAATCACCAGGCGAATTGTCTCCATACGTGCTACGGGAGCAAATACCTCCTCGTAGTCAATTCCGGCTTGCTGCTTGTAGCCTTTAGCTACTAATCGAGCCTTATATTTCTCCACCTTTCCTTCTACATTCTTCTTTACCTTATATATCCATTTCACTCTGATGGGTTCATGACCTTCTGGAAGAGTAATAAGCTTCTATGTGTTATTCTTCTGGATTGCCTTCATCTCTTCATTCATGGCCATCCTCCAGTTTTCATTCTTCACTACTTCTTCAAAAGAGATTACATCTTCATTAGCATATAAACAAATGAGATTAAGGAGACTCGTCACCTCATAGAGATCTTGAATGCTTCTTGTCTTTCTGGATTCTTTATTTGAAGATGGAGATCTCGTGCTAGGTGATGAAAGTGGTGTGGGATCTTCAACTTGAGCCTTCACTTGTTTTTCTTCTTCTTGCACCTCTATCATGTTGGTGCTCCAATTCTAGATTTCTTCTTCATTGAACTTCACATCACGGCTTATGAGGATCTTCTTCGACTTTGGATCATAAAGTTTGTATGCCTTGGATCTTTGATCATATCCTATAAAGATGCAAGGATAACTCTTGTCATCAAGCTTGCTTCTTCTTTGATCTGGGATGTGTGCATAAGCAATGCAACCAAACACTCTTAGATGAGATACATCTGGCCTATATCCATTCCATGCTTCTTGAGGGGTCCTTCAAGATTCTTTATTGGACAGCGGTTGAGAATGTATACCGCACAATTCACAGCTTCCGTCCAAAACTCTTTTGGCATTTCTTTCGTCTTCAGCATGCTTCTCACCATGTCAAGAATGGTCCGATTCTTCCTTTCTGCTATGCCATTCTGCTGGGGTGAGTATGGTGCAGTCAAAGTCCTCCAAATATCTTGAGATTTACAGAACTCCTTAAATGCCTTCGAGGTGAACTCTCCTCCTCGATCTGATCTCAAAGCTTTGATTTTGCATCCGGTTTGGTTCTCTACAAGAGTTTGACCCTTTTGAATGTCTCCAGGGCCTCACGTTTCTCCTTCAAGAGGTACACCCAAGTTTTTCTGCTAAAATCATCAATAAATATTAGAAAATAATGACGACCTCCAAATGAGGCCGGTGTGATGGGACCACAAATATCCGTATGGATGAGTTGCAAAGGTCTTCGGGCTTGATGAAATGACTCCTTTGGGAAGCTAGCTCTTGAGTGTTTTCCAATAATACATCCTTCACATATTCCTTCAGGGGTATCCTTAATGAAAGGTAATCCCTTCACCATCGCCTTCAAAGATAAGAGTTTCAAGGAACCAAAGTTCACATACCCGAACCTCAAGTGCCATAGCCATGTGTCATCCTTCATGCATGCACTCAAGCACTTTGTCACAACATACTTGATGTTCAATATAAACATTCAGTTCTTGGTCATAGGTACTTTTACAATCAGCTGATCATATTTTCTTAAGTAAAGATATCTACCTTCCATAACAACATCAAATTTTTTTCTAATAATTGACCAAGACTTAAGATATTTGTTTTCATATTAGGCACATAGTAAAATATTAGAAATGAACTGTTGAGAACTATCCTTGAGTTGAATTAAGATTTTACCTATCCCCTTCACTGGAACTTTTGAGGTATCACCGAAAGAAACATTGCCTTCCACTATCTCATCTAACTCTTTGAACATATGTTTGTACCCGCATATATGATTGCTTGTGCCGGTATCCAAGTACCAAATATTTTCATTGGAAGCTTTTTCTCCCTTCTCTGCTAGTAGCAAGATACCATCTTCTCCTTCCTCCTTCTTTGCATAGTTGACCTTCTCATGTACTTGGTTATTCTCATTATGGTAACATTTTGAGGAGTAATGACCATATTTATCATAAGTATAACATTTAATTTTACTTTTATCATACTTTCGTCCTCCTCTTGAGAAACCTCATTGCCTTCTTCCGCCAGAGGGACCTTGTGTGCTTTCTTTATTAGGTAAGACTCCTGTGCCTCCTCTTCCTCTGCCATATCCAAAGGAACCTCATCCTCATCCACGGCCTCGTCCATGACCATATCCGTGGGTATAACTATGACTGTGATTTATTTGACTGCTTTCGCTAGTTGGACCATCCTTCTTCTAATTGATGGTGAGCTTGCACTTCAAGGCTTGCTCCAAGGGTTTTTCTTTCCGCATCAAGATCCTCTGCTCATGGACTTGTAGAGAACCCATGAGTTCATCAACTGTCATAGTATCCACATCTTTGGACTCTTCAATTGCAGTCATAACATAGTCAAACTTCTGATCCAAGGATCTTAGGATCTTCTCCACCACACGCTTGTCCTCTATATTCTCACCATTTCTTTTTATTTGGTTTACATTAGAAAGAACCTTTGTGAAGTAATCCGAGATGGATTCTGCTTCCTTCATCTTTAAAGTCTCGAACTCGTCTCTCAATATTTGGAGGCGCACTTTCTTCACTTTCTCAACGTCCTTATGAGCGTTCTCGAGGATCTCCCAAGCTTGCTTCGAGTTGGTGGCACAAGCAACCTTCTCGAATCCGGCTTCATCTAGCCCTTGATAGATGAAATAAAGAGCCTTCTTGTCCTTTTTTCTTTGATCGACAAGCATCGTTCTTTGTGCCATCATTTGTGCGCGGTCATCTTGGAGTTCTTCATATCCCTTTTCAACAACCTCCCAAATATCTTGGGAGCCTAGCAATGCCTTCATTTGGATGTTTCAATTCTCATAATTGGTGGTGGTGAGTCGTGGAATGGAAAATTGTATGCTGTTGGACATATTTCCAACCTCCGAGCTCTGATACCACTTTGATAGAATATGTAATGGTGGTGGAACATATAACAATAGTATGAGAAACTATATAAAATAATAAAGCAGTACAACTTTTTCTCACAAACCCTCTCTTTTCTTTTTCTGTTCTTTGATACCACTTCACCACTCCATACATTCTACAACAACCACCTATTTATAGGTATAAGAAATGACCTTTTGACTCTCCTAATAAATTTATCATTTAGATTTCCCATGTGACTCTTGGAATTTTCATGTGACTCTTGGTTTCTGCCACTTCAATTAAGTTTACAAAATGACCTTTCGATTTCTTCAATACATTTAATATTTACTTTTTTCAACAATTATATTTGGAAAGAGGTTCAAGCATGGCCATCCAATGGATAAAATGTAACGTCTCAGAACCTTATCTAAGAGGCTCATTTAGATTCATTGGCTCTATAAAATATCCAAGATCCTTCTAGTGTGCAACTGATATAGTATTAAGATCTCCCAAATATCCAACCAATGTAAGACTAAAAATCTCTCTAACTTTCAACCAATTGTTGAAACTAAACATAAGACCTCATAACTCCTTGCCCACCCTCCCGTTTAAGCTAGCACTCTCATCAAGCTGAGAGTCTAAATTCAATTAAATCTAATCACAAACACAAAGATCAACCTATGGTTGGCCCTAAAAGGCCCATCTTACAGTATCCCTTTGTCCAAATGAATGATGAGCCTAGTTAGTCTGATTTCATTTGTAATGATCTAAGACATCACCCAAAAGACCAATTGAAGTTACTTGCATGGCCCTATGTCGGTCTTCACATCATCATTTTGCTCTTGTAGAACAATGAAATGTCAAATGGATCATTTACTTGAAGGAAGCAGTTAATGAGCGACTCCAAGATCTTCAACGCCTGCTTCCCTAGGCCTCTACTTTGATGATTGGGCTTCATGTCGAAACCCTCACTAGCTCAATACCACGAAATGGCAATGTGCTGTTTGTATGGCTGGGTATCTCTAACTCTCTCTCTCTCTCTCTCTTGGTAGTCTACATCTGCATTTATTCTACTTCTCAGAGATAGATAGAGAGAGAGAGAGAGAGAGAGAGAGAGGGAGAGGGAGAGATGAGGATTCCTTCTTATCACTAAAAGGGGTAGTTTGTTGCAGGAGTCTATCTCTTCTCAATAAATTTCCTATTTTGAAAATTAAATAAAGAATTTATCTTTCAAAATAGTAACTTAAATAAGGAATTTATCTCTTGTCACTTGTGTTAAAAGAGGCTTACAGAACATGTCAGGCTCATAAATAGGTGCCCCATTGAGGTTATGATAAAAAGTCCAACCCCTACATTCTGGACCTTATCTTCTTGCTCTCCTTAGAGATATTAAGTAGTTGAGAAGAGTTTATTCATGTGTTTAAAGCTTCTCATGTTCTAGGAAGGAAACCAATCAACTATTTATTTAGCTAACGAAGGTTCAAGTGGTGATATAGTGTGGTTGTATCTCTTTTTGGACTACCGTCTTGGAGGTCACTTTCTTGTCCAATGCCCTTTGCAGACCCTAAAATCTCATTTTTTCAAGCAGCCATTATAGCCAATAGGAAGTTATTGTGGTGTACAAAGGAGGACATCATTAGTCCTAAAAAATTCTTTGTACACCGCATCTGATGTAGAAAAAATACATGGCCCTATCTGATTGGGCCACATAGCCACCGTTTTCTAATACGCATTTAAAATCTGTAGTTCTGCTTTTTCATTTAAAATTTTGAATGATAAAAAAATATCTTTCATCTTCTGAAAAATTATAATATCCTGTGGTCATATTATGATATCTTGCGGTCAAATTATGACTTCCTGCACAGGATGTCATAATTTTTCTTCCAAAAATCATAAAGAGGAAAGGATATTTTTATCACTAAAAATTTATGATGCTTTTTCATGCACATTTAATGCCTGCAATTCTGCTTTTTTATTTATTTTGAATGATGAAAATGTCTCTCTTTTTTGAAAAAAATTAAGACATTCTGTGGCCATATTATGACATCCTACAATCAAATTATGACTTCCTACATAGGATGTCATAATTTTTCTTCCAGAAGTCATAAAAAGGAAATGATATTTTTGTTATTAAAAATTTATGAGTTTTTAAATGATGAAAATATCTTTTCCTTTTTTATGACATCCTGTGGGTAAATTATGACTTCTAGTGCAAGAAGTCATAATTTGATTACAGCATATCATAATATGGCCATAAGATATCATAATTTTTTCAAAAGAAGAAAGGCATTTTCATCATTCAAAATTTTAAATGAAAGAGCATACTATAAGTATTAAATGTGCATTGGAAAGAGGTGGCTATATGGCTCAATCAGGTGGGATGGTGTATTTTTTCTACATCGAGTGCGGTGTATAAAGAATTTCTCTATTAGTCCCATGTTAGTTGTGAGTCAAGAAAAACTTTGACTTATATGAGATGGAACCTTTTCTTTCTTATAAGACATCTTTTGAAGGAGAAAACTGTGAGACCCTGCGCCATAGCGGCCAGAGGTTGAAGTGGACAATACCTCATATACATGGGAGTATAGACCGACTTATTCGAGCTATGAGCCCTTAACCATAATATTGATGTGCCAGGAAGGGGCCGATGTGCCTCCGACAGACTGAGGTGGACCTCCCACAACCTTATCCAGAGTCTTTTTTAATTAGGGGGCTATGTTGTGGTGTAAGAGAAAGGGCATCGTTATTCTCACATTAGTTGTAAGTCAAGGGGGACTTTGATTTATATGGGATGAGACATTCTCTCCTCCATGAGGTCTTTTTTGAAGGACAAAATTATATGGCTCTGTGCCATAGTGGTTAGAGGCTGAAGCAGATAATATCTCACGTACGTAGTAGCAGAGACCAATCTGCCCAAGTTACGAGCCCTTAACCGCAACAGAAGCCAATAAGGTTGTTTTACTTAATTATTAGGCTCTTTGATATATTTAACATTGAAGTCGCCATACTTCCATGATCCAATAACAGATTGCCCAATGCAAACAAAGAATTCATTGATGTGGGTACCATATATCACAATTAATATGGAGCGTTGCAAGCATGTAGCTTAAGTCGCTTGGCTTTAATAACTAGTAGACCTTCATTTTCACATGCTCTCCCCTACTCGTGCTATTGATGAGCATAATCACTCAGCACTAAAACATTGTCTCCACAACATGGGCCTGCACTCTGAAAACCCACAACTAGCTCAAGCATCCAATTTCTTTCACGCTGGACTTTTATATTTTTGCATCATGTCACTACTTTGAATACCCCCATGTTTACGGCCAATCAAGCCTCAACATACCCTTGCATGGAAACCAAATGCATGCAACCCAATATCTCCTATGCTAGAAGCCAACAACAAGCAAATTAACCGTCATCCATGGACTCAGCAAACCAAACGAACTAAACCAAATCCCTATGCATGGTAGTCCATCTTTGAGAAACTATCAATAGAGCCAAACCATTTCGCCAATCACTGCAAGAGGGTTTGAAATTTGCTTCCATGAATATTTTGAGGATACAAAAATCTCATTCTTACTCACTTCCCAACAATAATTCATGATAAGGAAGTTGGTGATTTCTGAAAAACAAAATGCTGGCGGACCTCACTGGCCAACAAAAATACAAGTTTCTTCCTTCTATTGATGTTATCCAAAATTTCTTCTGTCCATCGATGTTCCTTCATTCAGGATATTCATATTGATTCAATATATTCAACTTGCAAGTTTGACTACAGCTTACGAATGGGAATGCCCAATCATTTAACCTATTTAACTTATTTCAATTCACTGTAAATCAAGGTAGAGTATCTATTTAATAAAATGATCAAATTTGGATGTAAATTTTTTATCTATTTAATAAGCGAATCGAATTCAGATCGACAAACTTTTGATCCATTATATATCCTATCCGGTCCGTATCTTGCCTGACCAATTCTGATTGCCATCCCTACTGCAGCTTTCAAACAAACTTCTGTTTTTCTCCTTCGCCAGCAAGGTCAACCTGCATATTGAGAATAAATTCCTTGGGAGCATCCCCCAACAAGGTATACCTAATGTAATTAATCTATCATGAGAGAGAAATGCAATTAGGCGATAAGACTCCGGGGATGGGTCAATGCGACTTTTAATGGCTAATACTACTCACCCACCTATCAACCTTCTGCTCTTCCCCCATAGCGTGGGCACGTACATCACCAGACAATTTTGAATGATAATTTAGATTACTTTTAAAATAGATTATCATCATTAAATTACTAGTAATGTTGATTACTATATTTGATATATAAATAATGTTACAGTAAAATTACTGAAAATCTTGATTGACATGTTCGGTATGACAATCAGATTAATGATAATACAAAATCAAATTTTTAAAATACTCTAAATAATGTGGCTCTGGTGTTCTTCTTTTTTCTTGATGAGAAATAATGGAAGTGATATGGGTGTGGTGGTGGTTTGAAGAAGTGACGGGTTGAGGGGTGTGGAGAACCGTAGACATTGGAGGAGAAGGTGGGGAGGGGACGGGCGCATGTGGAGCCGTGGAGGTGGTGGGGACATGCGTGAAAGAGTCATAAGGGGGTGGTGGAGGACAAGGGCGAAGGAGCCGCGGGCAGGCAAAGGGAGATGGAGGAGTCACGGGTCGGGGTCACACACAAAAGGGGGTGGGGGGGAGGAGGGAGGGGGGAGAGTCGGGCAATAAGTTTTGTGTGATTATTTTGAGAGATAATTTTATCCAAAATTTTTATTACAACATTACCAAAAAAATGGTAATCTCAATAGCCATCCCTTCCCAAGATAATTCAGATTGCCTCCCATGAGGTAATCTGAATTGCCAAGATAATCTGAATTATCGTCCAAAAAACATACCAAATGCAGTAATCTAGATTACCACATTAAATTACTAGCAATTTGAATAGATTGTTGGCTACCAAACACAACCCTAGAATCCACCTTTAGAATCCAAAGCGCAATGAAAAGGAATAGTATCAAGTGGCTATAATTCACTATTGTCTTGCATCCGAAATCTATCGTGCAATTATTTCTCATTTGAATAGTTATTTTGGTCCTAGTTTGACTCTATACCCAAAAATAATAGGATTTAGGATATTTGAGAATTCATTTTTTTTTCTTTTTTTGGTAACAAAAACAGGGGTTAGAGGGGGGGGGCGGCCTGGTGCAGAGGAGAATTCAAAATTTTGACATTACAGTTTCTATAGTAAGCATTGCATTTTGAGTTTGATATATTCTATCTGCTTCGTATATTTGGTTGAAGCCTTGAAGGGTGATTTTATAGCAGTGTTTAGATGATTTTCTGATCCACCAATTGATGATAGTAGTCGACATCTATTATTAAAGGATTGTTGGTGAATGTTGCGTTCTTGGACTATTTTTAAGATCTCGTAGATTTATCGTGAAGCTAATAATGCTATCGACTAGATGGCATTTTATATGACTGACCATACAGGATCTATATTATGGGTGTCTATAGCTAATCTTTCTAATCAAGTTTCTAGTATTTTAGTTCTTGATTACCATGGTAAAGCATTCTCTTGATGGCGCCGAAGATATTTCGTATTCTCTCTATTTTTGTGATTAAATTGAAGAGATTAGTCCTAATCTTTCATATATCGTATGATAACTTGTGATCGGACATGGTTGATATGCTCCGCGGAGCACTTTTTGATATACCATGTGAGCTCTATCCTAGCACAGGGCACCACACAATAGATGGATGGCTTTGATCGCAAAATGTGACATCTCTAGCTCAAGTCCCCAAATCATGTCAAATGGTTTTACCCCATTCAAGTGTATTTATAATTGTATCACAATTTGGTTAGTACCAAAAAAAATGATCCAATTATGGCACATTTTTTAGTACAAAAATTAGATTACAGTGCTCATATGTGTATTTTGATCATTCAGCTAAGTAGAGATGCAAATTATTTTTTGATGAAAAAGTAGATATGCAAATTAGATCAAGCGCTTTGACAAGTATATTCAACATTTTCAATAAGGTCCGTCCAAACAAGCAAAGGTGGCAGTATAAAATTCAGAAAGTGAATTGGCCCATCTGTACGTATAGGCACAAGCATGAAATAAATTGTACCCTAGGATGTGCGGGTGCACGATAAAGAGCGCGGGTTGGGTGGAGGGTGGGGGAGGGGAAAAGTGGGATCTTATGCTAACGCTACGCATCAAGATTCCACACATTCTTCATGCTCCCACAAAAATATTCACAATAATTAAACTTTCAAGATTAGGAAAGAGGGAGAAAAACATTCCCTCAAAAAAAAAATCTAATTCTTCCATGAAATATTATTTATGGAAAGCCGATTGTTAAAAATATGACGCATTAGAAAATGATTATATCATATTTGACTAATCATGATAGAGTGGCGTATATTTAGTTGAACACGTATTTTATTAAAAAATATATATTATATCTTTAATATGAAAAAAATTATCCTATTCTACACATTAGCATTGTTTATAAATAAAAAATTATAATGATTAAGAGTATCTTTGGATGGAGATTGTGGTGAAAGAAAGTTTGAGGCATTATAATGGAAAGAATGCTTATTTCAGTCGAAGGTCTTATAATGACTTCAAGATATTTTAGAAAATAATCTCCTATTCCCATCTCATAGAAAAGCCAAAAACCTATATATTCTTTCCCATGAAATATGGGAATTGTATTTCTATGGGAATGCTTTCTTCCAATCTCTTTTCTTGAAAACACTAACCAAACAAGAGGGATTTTTTTTTCATTAACCACACTTTCTGCGTTCTACTTCTAGCAAACCAAATGAATATCTTTGGATTGTAAAAGAACCATCTTATCGTCCTCTTGCTCATGGTAGAACGTATCCACAATTATAAAATTGTTGGAGAATGACATGACCATTGCTTTTTATTAAGACTTCATATGTTTATAGAGCAGTTAATATGGTGCTGCTGACTGGATGACATTTTATATGGTGAACCATATAGAATTTATGCTGCGATTTCCTCCGCTAATCTTCTGATTCAGTATTTTAATATTTTATCTTCGATTCATATGGATGTAACTATTTTCATTTAATTTAATGCATCTTTTAAAAAAAAAAAAAAAACATCTTATATGAATTCTGTCCGCGGGCAAAACATGGGCGCTCAAGCGATCTGCGTGAACCAAGCCGGAAAGGTGGTCATCAGTATCCCTCCGATAAAAAGTCTTCCAGCTTTAGCTGTTCGTAGGGCTGCAGTTAATTGCAGCTTGCATCTCGAACACACATCTGTAGCTGGGAGCTTGACATGTCTTTAATTCGGCCTTCTCAACTGCCCCTGGCCTCCTCTCTCCTCCAAATGTCCATGCAATCCCCACCCCCCCACGTCTTCCACTCAGCCAAGCCAAGTCCGTTGTAACTAAGGTCAAGATGGTGCCATCTCTTGTGATCCACTGGTGGTAGGAATTAAGCCGGTGGGCGAGGAGGCCGTGGAGGATTAGAAGTGGTATTTCGTAAATATGAAGAGATAGACGCCTCGATACATGAGTATCCCAACTTTTTTTGGCTTGTGTAACAAACGTGATATTTGATAAATTAGATGGTCAAAAGGACAAAATGCCCGTGACAATTTCATCACCTTCACTCTTCATCCATTAAAAAAAATGTTTAAGCTTTATAAGAAAACTTCAATCACTGAGACCAAAATGGCTACGACGCAATGTTACGATCAAAGTTACTTCCAGCACCACTGGCATGTCATGTGGCATGAGGGGACGATTGCTTTAATTCTTAACTATATATGAATCCTTTGTGAATGAACTGCAGCAACTCATGAGCAGAGCAATCTTAAAAAAACTACTCGAGTGGCACGAACATTGCACGTGCCAACTAATTAAACATATCAAATTATTTTTTAATTCTATAATTTTCTCATTTATTATCATATTTATTTTGATGTATAAATAAATTCTGTGCAATTATTTTACTACCAGATAATTGACAATTGATGTTAAAGTGTAAATTTAATTTTTAAAAATAAATCATAATATTTTAATTAATTTTTAATTCATATAAGGTTATTGTTAATTCAGTTGTAGCACGATGATTTAGCAAATGCTGATTTATGCTACTCATGAGTTAGAATTATGAATTTGATTTCTCAAGGCCAAGAGCAAAATATTCGGTATTCTAGTTCTAAAAACAAAGGGGCTTCCTATAAATGGTTATCATATATAAATCGATTTTTTATCATTATATGTTTTTTATTTATAATGGTTAGTGAAGGCCATTACACGCCATCTAATGGCTAGATATGGTGGAGCAATTATTTTCCTTGAAACATTCAATAGCATTAATCTTGGAAGGTTTTTTTATACTTTTACTTGTCCATTTTCTAATGAAATACTCTTTATTTTCAACACTTAGATTTTACTTGTCATTTTTCTTTCAGAGGATGATAAATTTTAATAACAAAAAGTTAATATACTACATCTTAAGATAAATAATTACTATTATAACATTATAATGGATAAACACTATAACCAAAACTTTGGATCAAAATTAGTGCTTATATATATATATATATATATATAATCTCAGGCAAACCAAAAACTCAGCTAGGATGAGTTATCGAATAACAATTTTGCTGAAGTTTGTCATAATAAAATAACACTATTTTTTTATGCTTGAAATAGAAGATTCATCCTTGCCAGCCAGATGAAAAGTCTAGCTAATTAAGATATAAAATGATGGTTTTGGTGAATGTCTGTTATAACAAAATAAGATCATATTTCTTGCTTTAAATAGAAAAGGAAACTTCATCCCACTGCAGTCGTACTAGAAGTCTGGCTAGGATGATGAAGTTAAAGATTTATTATAGGCTCTAAAATAGGAAAATAAGAAAAAGAGAAAGCAATATAATTGTGGAGGGCAATAAATGATTCTCAACCACCACAAACCTTTTCTGAATATGATCCAGGAGAAGAAAAGTCTTGGACATTTTAATAGTTCAACTTTCTTCTAAGTCTCGATATCCCTGTCAACCAAAAAAATTATTTTTAACTAGTAAAAATATTTTAGTTTTCTTATTAATTGTTATAAAAGTTATTATTTTATCATTTTTTGTTAAATTTTTTATACACACATATGTATTACGTAATGCACACACACGCACAGACATATAGCAAGTTGAACATGACTACACTCGAGAGCATCTCCTCACAAATCAAGTCAAATCTATATTTGATACTAGGAATCTTATTTCGATGATCTAAATTATTGAATATAATTTATTTTTTTTATAAAAAAAAATTAGAGAAAACCTAATCCATTTTTTATTATATTAGATAATAAAGTAAGAGCGAAAAGCTCCAGCGATGGTAGGTGATAGAAGCTCCAGTGATTCTAGAGTGAGAAGTCCGAGCACCTCCTCCCAACTCCCACACCATAAGCCAAACTCATTCCTTCCATCCCCTTCAAACCCCACTTTTCCTAACCACTATCATAGGACGAAAGCCCATCCTCATCAGCACCTTAAGACCTCTCCGGTGGGAGGTCTAAGCAACAACCAAGACTCTCATCGGCGCTGCTCCATTGCCACTAGAGGGAATGCCATTCTACTGGGTTGGAGACCTAGGTTGCAGATTTCTTCTCCCTTGAGACAGCAGCAACCTCTAGCAACTAGACGCCAACCTCCCACTTCTGCAGGGGTTTTGGGCCCACCTCCATATCGGCAAGTGCCCTCATTCGCTCATCGTACAATAGATCACCCATCATTATAAACCACCAGCCTTATGCTGCTTAGCAAAAATAGGGACTACCACACCTTTTGCCTGGTTTTCCCATGTCCTCGAGCCTGGAGTCGCCATCTATAGTGACACCTGGCCATCTGTCTCTCACTTCCTCGATATCAAATATACTCCGCAAAGATTGCACGAAAAGACTAGCTTCCTTCGAAGGAAGCTATATCTTTACGATATCAAGAGGGGAATGGCATTGTAGACTGCAAATGCCCGCTATACCGGCATGAAGGACCCCTTGCAATGGCACCGAAAGTTGCAACCCTCCCTCACTCATCAATGAAAGCCTAGATCATCCCAGTTCTCATGCAGAAAACTCTAAATACCGATCTTATGCCAAAGCAGTGCAACTTGGCCAAAAGCTTTGTCGATCAACCCCACCATTAGCCTCGACAACTGAACACCGACACCCAAACTATCCTCTCCACCTTGCGCCATTTCCTAAAGGTCAGTGTTTCTGATGCGATGACAAAGACCACTCATGGGAGCACTACCGCAACCCTATAAAATGCTTTGTTTGTAAGAAGTTTGGCCAGAGAGCTCGCTTATGCAAGATTAATCGCTCTGCTAGTCAAAAGAAGCAACAATGGGAGGCACCAACCTAGATGTAGTCTAGGCTTACTCACTCGACAGGGAGGCACAATGCCTTTAGGAAAACAATGATCAGCCCAAATTTTTCCAATCACACTTCATCAGCTACCGATTATGTGGCACACAAAGCTTTTGTCTTTATCACTCAAAAAATGGAGGATACAGAGATGTACTTGGAACAAGCTACTCGTATCAAAGCTTTAGGACGACAGATTAAGGAGGATGATGTTCAAACTGCCCTAATCCATAAAGCAAATGTCATGGCATCTGGACAATGAGGAAATTAGCTGAACCAAACTCTTTCTTTATTGCATGTCCATCTAAAGAAGTTGTTCATCGGCTAATGATAGAAGGCCATGTTAGAGGCCATGTTAGAGGCAATGGTTTTTCTCTCTAGGTGAATCATTGGGATAGGTTCAAGGTCGGAGTCCCACATCAACTCAAACTTAAGGTTAGTGCAAGTTTATTTAATCTTCCACTCATTTGTTGGAACTCACATGCAGTGGAGACAATCATCTCCTCCTTTGGACTACCCCACAGAGCAAGCAAAAGTTATCTCAAATGAGAAGATCTCACATCATTTGATCTGGATTTCTTATCTGAGGATGTGGAGGATATTCCAAAATCGATCAATATTTCAGTGGATCCTTTTATCTATAATGTTCAAAAATGCATTAACTTTATCTTTGAGCTAACCCTACCAGGCTCACTCTCCTCCGTGGGAAACTCGAATAATGAAGATGAAGATTGAGATTTTTGGTTCAGATCAGGGGGTAACTCATCGCAACCGAAAAATACGAAAAGATCGGCTACACCACTTGATAGCTCTTCAGGTAAGAGACAAGCCTCCCAACCCCGGATAGAAAGTGGTAGCCCAATGTTGGTGTTGGAGCATGCTGTGAAAGCATCCAACGCCATAATGACAAACAACAAATCAGGTACTTGGATTGGCCGTCAATCTGCCTCGCTAATTCATGCCTACTTCTTGAGGCCAGACACATGAGCAAAACCAGCCACAATCCTATCCCTAGTCCTTAAACATAGGACAATGAATCTAATTTTCTCAAATTCAAATTCAAAATCTGAATATTCTATCATTCACCTAATCGAGATACCATAGACTCAGGTTTAGCAAAAGCCCAATGACCTTCATAATGACTACCTACTAACATTTGAGTGTATGGCTATAGGACCAATAGTCAAGCAACGTTGCTTTCTTGTAAAAAATTCATTAGTGCCGATTAAATAGGTCTTTTCACAAATACTTGCAGCTTGCAAAAGACCTCAACATCAGCAGTAGATATCCACCAACTCCTACCAAATCATCAGTAAGATCACTCTAGAATGTGCAAGTTCCACTACCAACACATGTAAACATAGGGCCCGTCTCAGATCAAAGAAGATTAAATCTCTCGGTTTAGTGGAAAAGTCACTTGCAATAGCAGATATATTCTTCATTATCTCCTTTACTGATGCCCAGATCTTAGAAATAGGGAAGAAGTATAGATTGCTATTCGACACTAGTGGAGAGCCCAACCCATGTGAAAAAACGAAGGAGCTGGAAGTTCAGAGATGTGGGAAGATATTTGGTCGAGTTTGTGGAATTACTGCAAAATGATCTTGGATGCTATGGGTATGTTTGGCCTAAGAATTATCTTTGGAAGTCTCAAACATTTTGTATGTACTATTCACTTCTGATATTTTGTACTCTCCCACCCCCCCCATCTACGGAGTGGGTCTTTCGATATCCCTATTTGGATCTTTATGAATGCTCTCTCTCCCTGTGGAACTCCTGAAATACAGTTCTCCTTTGACCCTTCCCAAACCATGGCCTAGGTGTTATTAATTGTTTATTAAATAATTCTAAGTTGGAACACTAGAGGCACTAGCAAACCCAATAAGAAGAGGACTATTAGGGAAACCATAAAAAGATCCAAATGTCTGATTCTATGCCTACAAGAAATTAAACAAGATGCAATGGATGACAGACTGCAAAAATCAATCTGTGGTGCCAGTCTTAATGGATGGCTAGCAAAAGATACAATAAGTTTATCAGGAGGCCTTCTCACATGCTGGGATCATAGGGATTATGATGGAAATTTGATTAAGAAAGGTGCCTACTCTCTTACCATCCGCCTTACCTGCAAGCGTACTCAGTTTGCATGGTTGCTTTCTAATATCTATGGTCCCCACAACCATCAAGAACGTCGATCATTGTTTACAAAACTTATCTCTACGAAAGAAGACATCCCTCTTCCTTGGATCTTTTTAGGTGACTTCAATACTACAAGATTTTCAGCAGACCGTAAAAGAGGAGCGGGCACCTAGACAACTTCAGCCCTTTTTAAAGAGTTTGTTGATTTGCAGTGTCTGACTGAAATTAGGGTTTCAAACAAGCAGTTCACTTGGTCCAACTTCAGGGAATACCCCACTTTGGTAACTCTAGACCGCTATTTTGTCTCTATTGAATGGTTGCACAAATATCCACTGACATACCTCACTACTCTTGTCTACTTCACATCTGATCATACCCATCTCCTTCTGCATTGTTGCCCTCCATATCAAGGTAAATTTTTTCATACTAAACCATTTCGATTTGAAAATTTTTGGCTCACTCATGCAGGTTTCAACAACATGAAAAAAAGTTGGTGGGACATGGTGCCTACTTCATCCGATGCCATTACAACTCTTATTTTGAAACTTCGCTTACTAAGATCTAAATTAAAGGCATGGAATCAATTAGAGGTTGGAAACATCCTTTTGCAGAAAAATGAGTTGCTAGAAAGAATCAACACCTTGGATGCGAAGGAGGAAAACGAAATCTTCTCCCGTCCGAACAAGAGGAACAATCTAATTTGAAGAATAAGCTAGATCTACTGCTAACTCAAGAAGAACTCCTATGACGGTAGAGAGTTCGAACACAATGGCTTAATAGTGGTGACCGAAGTACTAGATTTTTTCACCTTTGGCCTAGCAACAGAAAGAGAAAAAATACCATCATAGAATTAAAACATGACGACATGGTGACGACAGATCTCCAACAATTGCATCACTGTTTTTATGACCACTTCACTAAGCTGAGAAGAAACTTTGAACAACCTCTTATCAGAGTTGATTGGCAGTCACTCTATCCAGAAGGACCAATCCAACTAGATGAATTGGACTTGCCTTTCACTGAAGATGAAATAAAACAGGTGGTCTTTCGGCTTGCATCCCAAAAATCATCAGGACCAGACGGTTTCTCCTTTGCTTTCTACAAACACTGCTGGTGTATCATTAAAAACGATCTCATCAAGATTTTTCAGAGTTTCTATAACCACCATACAAGTCTTGAGAGACTCAACTATTCCTACATTACCCTCATCCCAAAGAAAGACTCGGACTATGCTGTCAAAGATTATCTCCCATCAGTTAACTAAATGAAATCATTAAGATCATATCTAAGGTCCTATCATCAAGACTTACCACTAAGCTTGATAAGTTAGTTGCTTCAACCCAATCAGTATTCATCCATGGCAAAACTTTGACTGACAATTTTGCTACTACAAATGAGATCGTATCCCAGGCAATCTCTCTCAAACATAAAGAAATTCTTTACAAGCTTGACTTTGAAAAAGCATTTGACAATGTAGCATGGCTTTTGCTTCTCGACCTTCTAAAAGCTAGAGGTTTTGGGGATAAATGATGCAACTGAATTTTTGACATCATCTCTATGGTGAAATCTTTGATAATAATAAACGAAACTTTGGGGAAGTCTTTTAAACACTGTCGAGATTTGCGATAAAGGGTCGGATCCACTCTCTCCCTAACTATTCATTCTCATGGCTGATATGCTAGATCAGATCTTCAGTTCAGCATCTGCGCACCAACTAATTGAAGACATAGGCAACAAGGCAGTCATTGGACACCTTCAAAATCTCCAATTTGCTAATGACACTCTCATATTCAGTGGAGTACAAAGAAAGAGCATCACAACATTGAAATTTATCCTTTACTCCTTTGAACTTTTAATAGATTTAAAAATAAACTTTGAAAAATCAAAGATCCTGAGCGTGGGAATTCAGAAAAAGCACACAAAATAGAAAGCCGCTGTCTTGGGTAGAGCATCAACCTTCCCTCTTACATATCTGGATATGCCTTTACATGTTTGCAAGCTCAAAAAAGATGACTAGACTCCACTTTTAGAAAAAAATTATAAAGAAACTAGCTGATTGAAAAGATAGATTTCTTTCCGTTGCAGGCTGCATAACACTTTTTAATGCTGTCATCATGCCACTTGTGACATTCTGGGCATCCAATTTTATTTTGCCAACTGAGATTATCAGGAAGATTGATAAACTTCAACGTAGATTTCTTTGGAACAACTCACAAAAATCTAAATCTGGTAGTTGTTTACTGAATTAGTCCACAGTGTGCAGATAAAAAGAATTTGGAGGTTTGGTAGTAACCAGTATCAAAATTCTCAACCGAATTCTGTTCTGTATGTAAATGGTGGTGGAAACTGTTCACAGGCATACCAACGCCATGGAGCACTCTTGTAAAGGTGCGCTATTACCATCACCAACAGATATCATTCCATATGATACCCCAACAGCAGCTTTCATCATTTTGGAAACAAGTTCTGTCTGTTGTTGAGCTTTTTGAAAAGTTGGTGGTAAGATTTTAAATCGATAATGGAACACATATCTCATTTTGGCTTGATTCTTGGCTGTCGGTTCACCCTCTGAAAGTAAGATTCCCTCTACTATTTCTCTTGTCAACAAACAAAAAAATCACGATCGCGGAGGCCCTTGACATTGTCAATAGAAATGATGATCTGCCCTTCACCCTGTCACTCTGTAATAGATTAGACTATGTATCTCTGAAGCAAGAACTGTTACATGTTAAATTAATGACTAATGAGGACATTCTACTATGGATATGGTGGTCAGCTACTGAATTTACAACCAAATAGTGCTACTGATTTCTTCTAGATGGAGGAGTAAGGCCACTCTTTAGCAATATTATCTGAAAAATCAAGGTGCCCAAGAAAATAAAATATTTTACATATCTTAGTTTCTATGGAAAAATTCTTACCAAAGCCAACTTAACGAAATAGGGGTGGAAGGGTAAAGATAGTTGCACATTATATGATTCATCTTCAGAGACCGCAGATCACTTATTTCTCCAATGTTCATTCTCATGACAAGTCTGGTCATCTCTTCAGTATGTTCTTGGCTTCAAGGAACTCCCCCAAAATCAATTCCTATTATGGAACTCCTAGAGATCAGAGGAACCCATGCGATCTAGCCAACATTGAGTTGATATTCTTCTGCTTTTTGGCCTGTGGATCCTTTGGAAAGAACAAAACAAACGGTGTTTCGACTTCTATGCTTATCTCCCAAATCACGTCACCAAATAAATCATGAATCTCTTTCTATCCTGGACATCACAAGCTGATATTGATAATGTTTCCATACAGTCCTTTCGTAAGTGCATAAGAAGCGTGCTGTAATTTTACTGCAGAAAGCCTGTGTTGATTCTGCAAAGCTATTGTGGTTAACTTAATTATTCGGATCAATCTTTCCATTCAAATCGACCCCCCCCCCCCATTCAGAGCTAGATCTGAGCAATATCTGTTCTGAAGCCTAGAAGCAATGTTCATTCAGAGCGACAATCCCGAGTTGCAGCCCATCGAGATTTGGAAATCACCTGAAACCTACAGAATAAAACTTGAAATTGACAGACAGGGACTCTATTTGGAACATCCTTAAAACAGAGTTTATTTCCTGATAACCTATATTCTGCAAACTGATATTCTGTAAACCAGTCTCGCCAATCTGTTTACCCTGATATTGATAGGGACTAACATCATCTACACTTCTGTGTACACGCTACCTATGTAACTCTATATTAATTAATATACATGGTCCGTATGGAACCACGCTCATGGAGAACAAACAATGGAATGGAAAACACATGAAAACTCTTCTACCATTCGTTCTCTTCTTCTTCTTTACAATTTTGGTATTTAAAACCAAAGACTCCTCCCCAACCAAGAGTCCTAGCCTATACAGATAAAGCGTATCCCCTATTGGGATTACTTTGAATAAGCAGAGTTGTAACAGAGATGTGCATCCGACTCATACATCAGAATAGATAAAACAGAACATAACAGAATGCGTTTCAGACGCGGTTCTCTTGGTATCAAGCATCACGTACAAAGGAACAGATTTGCATGTGACAATAAAACTAACGGCCAAGGTAATGGAGGAAGCTCATGAGCCAATGGTCCGCACATTAGCTTGCATGCAAACACTTCGGCTCTAGGTACTTTAGCTCAGGTTTGGATCGACAACCTACACAGACATTTCAGCTCCGAACTGAGGTAACCGATAGTACTTGATCTGAGGTAACCAATAGGCTAAGTCTCCCAACCGAGATGAATATTCTGGCTGAGGTGAAGCTTGGACTTGGCTCCTTCTTGGTTCTCAGTTTCCTACTTGACTCTTCTCAAGTCATGCCTAGTTGGTGAAACAAACATCTCCTGACTCTCTGTCGAGTAGGATCATCCCCGATCATGGCTCCCCCTTTTACAGAGGAACCAGCTCCTGCTGGATTCTAAAACTAGAGATTAGAAAACTTAGCTTGACCAGTATCCCTATTGAACCATTTTGTTGTGCTTTTCATATAAGCTAGCAGTTCTAACTGAAAAGTATTGTCACCAATCTTTCGAATAATCTCGAAGGGGCCATATTGGATGGGCTTCAACTTCTTACCGACTCTCTTCTATCGTTCTTTTCCGAGGTGTAACCACACCAAGTCATCCTTGAAAATTCACTTCTATTCGGTGTCGGTCATGCCGCTCCTTATACTTCTGTTGGGCTCTCTGCAGCTGTTGCTCTATTTGACTATGCACTTGCTGAATTTCTTCTAAGCAGTGTTGGGCTTTTGCAATAGCTTCTTCCTCTTTGGTCGTCTGCGGTGTAATGCTTATCGAAAACTCCAAGTCGAATGGACTTTGTGGTAAGTAGCCCAAGCACACGTCGAAAGGAGACTTCAATGTGGAACTGTGCACTATCCTGTTAAATACAAACTGCAGGTAAGACAAACTCTCATCTTAAGTCTTGAGATGCGGAGTATTATAGCCACGAAGTAGGTGGACCATGGTATGGTTGATGACTTCAGTCTGTCCATCAGTTTGGGGATGATAAGGAGCACTTCGCTACAACAGTGTATCCATTATGGACCACAAAGCTCTCTAGAAAGCGGTCAAAAATCGATTGTTATGATAAAAAATAATTAAACTCGAAAGTCTAAAATGAGTCCAGACATTTTTGAAGTATAGTCGTGCCATCTCCTCTCTCATGATTGTCTTCTATATGAAATTAGTACCACCATCTTTGAAAAACGATCAACTACCATGAATAGCTAGTCATGCCCTTGCCGTGTCCTCAGGAGTCCTCCTAAGAAGTCCATAGAAACATTTTCCCAAGGTCGGTTCAGAACCGGCAAGGGTTTGTATAGTCCTAATTTTTGATTGTTCGGCTTGGAACAACTGCACAACACACAGCCTCTCACAAACTGGGCCACATCCTGCTGCATCCCAGGCCAGTAGACATAGCGATGAAAATTCATCATTGTCTTGTTTAATCTGAAGTGGCCTGCTATCTTCGAAGTATGCACTTTCCGCATCCACTTCATCCAATCTGCAGCTTTTGATACACATAGCTATGCACCTTTGTAGAGGAGCCTACCTCGCAAGGCAAACTCTGTAGATCTTCTTGCCTTGACGTCCTCCAAAACTTTTCAAAACTCTGGATCCGACCTGTACATGTCGGTGTACTCGTGCAACACCGACTGGATCTGCATAAAAGCTGATAAACATAAGGAGGCACCACGAGGTTGAGATAATATATCTGCAAGCTTGTTTTACATCCTCTTCTTGTACTTGATGATGATGTTGTATTATTGCAAGTACATCATCCACTTTATATGTCGGGCTTGCTGCAGCTTGGTTTGTATTTGGAGATACTGAAGCGGTCGGTGGTCAATGTGCACCACCATCTCCTTCCCAAGAAGGTAACATCACCAATGCTTCATCACCTAGTGTAAGGCTAGAAGCTCTTTGTCATACATCGGGTAATTGAGCTGAGCACTCTGGAACATCTCAGAGTGATATGCCATGAGCCGACCATCCTGAAACAAGACAACCCCCATAGCATAACTCGATGCATCTGCTTCGAGCTCAAATGGCGCTCCAAATTTGGCAAGGCTGGAATAGGCACCTCATTGATCTTTCTCTTTAAAAGTTGGAAGGCATCCTCGCATTTCTTCATCCACTCAAACTTACTGTTCGCCATCATCAAAGCATGAAGAGGAGAAGCCAACACCAAAAAATTTTGAATAAAATTTCGGAGATATTGGCATGCTTCTACAAAGCTTCTTACTTCGATGATGGTCAGAGTGGGCCACTCCCAAATTGCTCTCACCTTGTCAGGGTCAATGCAGATCTCACTGTCTCCCACCATGGAGCTGAGGTACACCAGAGAAGATTGCCCTAACTCACACTTCTTGCAGTTCAATCGAAGTCGGTGCTACTTCAACACCTCCAAGACCTTCTTTACGTGGCCTAGGTGCTCTTTCCAGCAAACTGAGAAGATCAGAATATCATCAAGGTACACGAGGATAAAGTCATTGAGAAAAGGTCACAGCACATCATTCATCAGCCACATAAACGTGGCTGGAGAATTGCATAAATCAAACGATATTACAAGCCATTCATAAAGCCCTTGCCATGTTTTGAAAGCAGTCTTCTAAGTATCCTTTTCTTAGATCTGCACTTGGTGATAGCCTGACTTCAAATCCAACTTAGTAAAAAATTTTGGCATGTTGCAGCTGCGCAAGAAGATCATCGATGCAGGGAAGTAGGTAGCGATTTTTAATAATAATTTTGTTGAGTGTGTGATAATCGAAGCACATCCATCATCCCCCATCTTTCTTCGATACCAGCACCACTGGTGAACTGCAAAGGGAGCTACTCAGTTTGATGACACCGTCCTCGAGTAGCTTGGTCACCTACTGCCTGATCTCCTCATTCTCGATCACAGAGTTTCGGTACATGCCAATGTTAGATAGTGCCACATCTGAAATGAGTTGGATCTCATGCTCCACTGCTCATCTTGGTGGTAGTTCCTGAGCCTCTTCAAAAAGCTCAGGATATTTGTCGAGGAGATAGGACATCCTATCCTCTTCTCTGTAAATTGTATTTGTTGCCCAACTATGCAACCCAAGAGGAGGGGGGATGAATTGGATTTCTAAAAATTTAAAGTTAATTTACAACTATGAGAATTTTATAACAATAAACAGGATAAATATGGAGAGTAAAATTTATGCAAGGTGTAGAAGCTGGATGCAAGAATGCAAGAAGATTAAGAAAATTTAAAAAGAGAGTAAGTAAGCACAACACAAATAAAAAAATTTATAGTGGTTCGGTGCCAACCTTGTACCTACGTCCACTCTCCAAGCTCCTACTTGGAAATTCAAATTCACTAAACCGTATTCAAATCAAATACAACGTCGGAACCTCCGACTCTAGCTATTCCAAGCTAGAATATTTATTTTTCGGGTACAAGCCAATCCAATACACCATCGAAACCTCTGACTCTAGCTATTCCAAGCTAGAACACTTATTTTTCAGATATAAGCCAACCCAATATAATTCGATTCAAGGTTCAGATTAACTTTTTCATGTTTTAGAATACTTCCAAAATAAAAAAATCAACTCAAAAATAGAGTATAACAGTTAATCACACGAAAATATAAATGTAGCTCCTTTAATGAGCAAATAAAATTTTAAATACACTTTACACAATAAGAAGGAAGCTTTTCTGATTTTTCTCAAGATGGTTGAAGACTTGAATGAGCTCTTGAGGGGTTGGTGAACTTGAAATGAAAGCTTCTTTAACTTCAAGAGGGCTCTTTGCTTAGGGCTGAAATGTATACTTGAAATCTTCTTCAAAACTTTATTGATTTCCTCCTTTGAGTGCCTTTTATAACTTCAAATAATGATGGAGAGTAATCTGGGCTGAAATAGAATCATTGGAGCACATTAAATAGGTATTAAATACAGTCAAAATGAGCTAAAAACTAGCCGTTACAAAGTTTTTTCATCACAGGGATCGACTCATAGGGTCGACTCATGCACAGGGGTCGACTCATGGGGTCAGCTCATATGGCACAGAACAGAAATTGACAGTTCTGTATCTTTGGCTTGCACAGCAACAGAGGTCGACTCATGCTCAGGGGTTGACTCATGGGGTCGACTCACAGAGTGTGCCAGTTAAAAAATTCAGCATGCCGTTCAGCCCCTTTTGACATGAGTTGACTCATGGGATTGACTCAAATTTATAAACATGATTTTCTTTCAAAATACACATCCAAAAATATTGAAATTACCTCCAATAGATTACAAATCTTGTGTTCTTACTCTTGAGGCTTCCAAATCAGAACTTGATAAAATTATGATTTTGCCCCTGAAATATAATAAATTTTTTTCAAGCCAAAATCATTAGTAACCCCCTCAAATACTTTGTAATCATCAAAATCAATTCAAAGAGCAACAATCTCCCCCTTTTTGATGATGATAAAATACTTAAGCAAAAGCATATATAAAGCATTGAACATGAATTTCAAATTTATGAAGATGCATCACTTCAATATTATAGCCAAGTATTTGAACGAAATGCATCATAAGTAGTTTGAAGATCAATTTAAAATTTGCTTATAAGTTCATTTGCTTTGAAAAATTAGATAAAAAAGAAGCTGACGATTTTGGTTCTTTGACACATTTGCTTAATAATTTTGCTTATTACTAATTTTTTTATTGCTTATTGCTCATTTCTTTATTGCTTATTGCTCAAATTTGATTTTGATTCTCTACTCTCCCTTTTTGACTGCATCAATTAAGATTCTCTACTCCTCCTTTTAAGGGATCTTGAAAGGATAAATTTTTTTTACTCTTCCTTTTTGATAGCATCAATTAAGATCTTAAGAGATTTTAAGGATAGAGAAAAGAAAAGAAAGATGACAAAAATGACATATTTTCTTTACTCTCCCTTTTTGATACTATATTTTACTTCTTTAGCCCCCTTCTTTGATTGCTTATTTCTCTACTCCCCCTCAACATAGCAAACATAAAGGATATATCAACTTGCTCATCTAGAAGATATTGCAATTCATAGTATTTCTCAGCACTAATATAAGTTATTTTTTATATCTCATAATTAAAATAATTTAATTTGATCACATTCATAGACATTCATTGAAAGTCAAAGCACATATATATATATATATTCAAAAGTGACTGAATATAAAAGGTGTCCCAATACATATGAGTCAACTCAAAATATAAAAGTCATGGATAGAAACTATCCAAGAGTTAATTAGCTAACAAATACAAGGTCTATAAGATAGATCCTAGACATAGGAGATAAACTAATCTAGATCTAATAGATGTCATGGCTAGAGGGATCAGAATCTGAAGAATCAGAGATAGGGTGAGGAGATGTAGGATTAAGTCCACGGGCACGACCTTGATCGCATCTGCCTCGACCATGGGTAAAGGTACCAGCACGAGTAGAGGGGTGAGAGGATCCTAAAGCCTGAGAAGCTATGGACTGTACTATAAGAGAAAGTCTGATGGTGTCCAAAAGATCTAAGGCTCTCGATACAGACTGCATCAAGATACTGAACTGAGTAGAAGCATTCTCACTGGAGCCCCTGATCTCTCTCCTTAAGAAGTCAAAACCACTCTCTAAGACTCCTCGAAGTCTAGCCGCCTTTGCAGTTAGGTCTGAGACCTCTGTGATATCCTCATGCGGTTGGGGATGGGCTAAAGCTAATACTTATCCCTGCAAGTCTAATACTCTGTCTGTCAATCTCAAAATACATCTCTCAAGCTGCTCAATGCATACCGACTGATCAGTAAGCATCTAAAAAATAGTAGAAATATGAGGGATCAGAGTCTGGTCTGAGTCATCTTGGGATGTCGATCTCTGTGCAAAGACTGAAGTGGCAAACTGTTAAGATAGAATGGAGGCAACACGTTGGGACATCATCTCAATTTGATCATCTGCTAGTCTGAACTCTGAACGATGTGTCCTGCTCTCTGACTGTGGAATTGAAGCATGCCTTCTCACAGACTCTGAAGAACCAGCCTCATGATCAGATATGAACTGAGTATCTGGGGATGCTTTATGATCATGAAAAGGTGAAGATGGTCCCTCCTCCTCTGCTCTATCCTCCGCTCTCTCCTCAACACCCTTTGTCCAATCGCCATCAGTCTTAGAGAAACCCATGCGATGCAGTGTGTGGTAGTTGATGGTGTCAGAATGAGATAATCTAGCAACTGCCTCCCCCTCAAAACTGATTTCGAACCTACTAAAAACTAAGGTGAGAGCCATACCAAAAGACAAGTGAGCCTTGGACCTATTTAGGGTTTCCCTCATGGCCTCAAACATCAATGTTGGAAGGTTCAAGGGGGTTTGGGTGATCACATTGTACATAATGCAAATGTCCATACCAGATAGAAGGTCGTGTCTACCACTCCTAAGGATAAACAGTTTGGTTACCAAGTGATGTAACAGTCTCATCTCAACAGAAAGAATTTTTGCTTCCAATTTATTTAGACTTTCAGTATAGGTTCTCTCTAAGATAACATTATTTCCTTCTTCTTTAATAGGGAGCTTCATATTGGTATAGCCTTCATAAGGTAAATGCAATATCTGTCCCAAATGTACTGGATCAAGAATAACATAAATACCTTTTACTGTAGATTTCACTGTTTCATTGCTATAGCTCAAATTTAAGTAAAATTTCCTGACTAGATCGACATAAGTATTTTTCTTTAAAGAGCAGTAAAATTTTCATCCTCGATTCTTAATCTTCGATCCAATAGTGAACCCTTCTTTTTTAAAAAACTAGAAATCAATATTTTTTCTGAATTTCACTTTTCGATTAGAGAGAGGTACCTTGCTTGGACTGATTGGGGACTGAGTGAAAGCTGAAGTAGGACCTGGAGCAGGGATTGGAGCAAGAGAGGGCTCGGCTGCTAATCTCTTTCTACACACACTCTCTTCCAACCCGCGAATGGATTTTCTTCTTTGCGGTAGCTTCGTTTTGGGAGCCATTAGGTCAAGAGAGACTTGAAAGGAGCTTAGGAGACTAAATGTGAG
The DNA here is from genome assembly GCF_000442705.2 of Elaeis guineensis. Lineage (NCBI taxonomy): Eukaryota > Viridiplantae > Streptophyta > Magnoliopsida > Arecales > Arecaceae > Elaeis > Elaeis guineensis. Next base: position 37,373,116 of record NC_025998.2, read on the forward strand.
GCAAAAAGGAAAGGATTTTGGAAGGAAAAAGACAAGGATTTGAGGAGTTAAATCATCGGTTTGGAGAAGAGGGGATGATTCAAGGGCAAGCTCGAACCACCCCAAATGAGGAAGGGAGAGAAGAGAAAGTTGGTTCCTTAACGGGTGATTTGAGGAGTGAAAATCGATGGGTGGAGATATTTGAGAGAAATCTTTGGTTTGAGGGAGAAGAGATGGAGAGCTTTTGGTTTGGTGGGAGGAAGAAGACGAAGGACTGAGTCGGCTCAAGAAAAAATTCTCAATAAGAAGAGAGCGCCCGAAGGATTTTGACAAAATTGCAAGATTATCCTAGGGTCGACCATGGAGGTCGACTCATGGCACAGAAAAATTCAAGAGAATGGTGGGATAATTTTGAAAAAAAATTGAAACTCTGAGAGAAGGATGTTTACCCAAATATTGATCATGTGAATGATAGTTTTGAGCTTTTGAGCTCTTAAGAAAAAATAAGAATTGAGCTCAATAGATTTGGTTCAATGAATTTTTGGCATTAAAAATTTAAAATCAGAGAGATACTTAAGCTGATGGATCAAGAATTTTTAGTTCTCTCCTAATTTCATAAAATCTATCTTCACTTAAGGCCTTGGTAAAGATGTCAGCCAATTATTTTTCAGTACAAACATAATCAAGAATTATATCTTTATTTTGGATATGTTCTCTCATAAAATGATACCTAATTTCAATATGTTTTGAACTAGAATGCTGAATTGGATTTTTAGTTAGATTTATAGCACTGATGTTATCACATCTTATGGGAGTTTCATTGAGTTTGATGGCAAAGTCTTCAAGTTGTTGCTTAATCCATAAGATTTGAGCACAATAATTTCCGGCTGCAATGTATTCAGCCTCGACCGTAGACAGTGCTATCGAGTTTTGCTTCTTCCTAAATCAAGAGATTAAATTAACTCCAAAAAATTGATAAGTTTCACTAGTACTTTTTCTATCTAATCTACATCCAGCAAAATTGGCATCTGAATATCCTATCAAGTCAATTGATGAGTCCTTAGAATACCATAGTCTTAGAGTTTGTGTACCATTTAAATATCTAAGGATTCTTTTAACTGCATTTAAGTATGATTCTTTTGGATTTGATTGAAAGCGAGCACAAAGACAAACACTAAACATAATATCTGATCTACTAGCAGTTAAATACAATAGAGAACTAATCATGCCTCTATAAAATTTTAAGTCTACATTTTTACCTCCGTCATCCTTGTCAAGCTTACATGATGGGCTCATGGGTGTACCAATTACTTTGGAGTTTTTTATTCCAAATCTTTTGAGTAGTTCTCTTGTGTACTTGCTTTGGGTGATGGAGATTTCTTCCTTCATTTGTTTGATTTGGAGTCTGAGAAAGAATGTAAGTTCTCCCATCATGCTCATTTCGAACTCCCCCTGCATGAGCTTAACAAAATCTTGACAAAGAGTTTCTTTAGTAGACCCAAAAATAATGTCATCAACATATATTTGTATAACTAATATATCATTTTGATTTCTTTTAATGAAAAGGGCTGTGTCTATATTTCCTTTTGAAAAATCATTATTAAGTAGAAATTTGCTTAGCCTTTCATACCAAGCTCTAGGTGCTTGTTTCAAACCATATAATACTTTGTTTAATTTAAAAGCATGATTAAGAAAAGCATAATTTTTAAAATCTGGAGGTTGTTCTACATAAACTTCTTCAGCAATATATCCATTTAGAAAAGTACTTTTGACATCTATTTGGAATAACTTAAAATTCATAAAGCAAGCATATGCAAGTAGAAGTCTAATTGCTTCTAATCTAGCAACAAGTGCAAAAGTCTCATCAAAATCAATTCTTTCTTCTTAATTATAACCTTTTGCAACTAATCTCGCTTTATTTCTTATCACATTTTCATGTTCATCCAATTTATTCTTATATATCCATTTTGTGTCAATTATTGAATAATTTTTAGGTCTTGAAATTAAAGTCCATACATTATTTCTTTCAAATTGATTAAGTTCTTCTTACATTGTATTTATCCAATTATAATCTTTTTCAGCTTCATCTATGGTTTTAGGTTCAAGATGAGAGACAAAAGTAAAATGATTGAATGCATCTCTAAGTGAAGAGCGAGTTCTTACACCATATGTAGGATCACCAATGATTAGTTTCTTGGGATGATTGTGATCATATCTCCATTCTTTGGGTAGATCATTTATACCTAGAGGTTGTTCTTGTTGTTCTTCACCTTCCTCATCCTGTTTGTCTTCATGTTCTTCATCATCTTGAATGGTTGAGTCTTTTAGAGTGATCTCCTTCATCCCTTCTATAAGAGGATCTGCATCATCAATACCTTCATTCTTCCTTGAAGGAAGATCGTTAGTTTCATCAAAAACAACATGTATTGACTCCTCTATTATTAAAGTTCTTTTATTAAAAACTCTAAAAGCTTTGCTAGATGAAGAGTAACCAAGAAAAATTACTTCATCGGATTTTGCATCAAATTTTCCTAGTCTTTCTTTACCATTATTCAAAACAAAACATTGACAACCAAAAATATGAAAATATGCAATGTTTGGTTTTCTTTCTTTCCAAAGCTCATAAGAAGTTTTCTTTAAAATTGATCTAATTAAAGCATGATTTAATATATAATATACCGTGTTAATTGCTTCTGCCCAAAAATATCTTGGAAGGTTGCTTTCACATAGCATGGTATGGGCCATTTCTTCAAGAGTTCTATTTTTTTTTTTTACTACCCCATTTTATTGGGATGTCCTAGGTGCTAAAAAGTTATGGTCAATAACTTTTTCATCAAAAAATTTTTTAAAATCTTGATTTTCAAATTCGGTTCCATGATCACTTCGAATATTTTGAATTGAAAAATCTTTTTCATTTGTGACCTTTCGATAAAATTTTGAGAAAACATGAAAAGTTTCATCCTTATGTGCCAAAAAGAAGATCCATATAAAATAAAAAAATCATCAATAATCATAAAATCATATCGTCTTCCACCTAGACTAGTAGTTCTAGTGGGTCCAAATAAATCCATGTGCAATAGTTCTAATGGCCTAGAAGTTGAAACAATATTTTTAGATTTGAATGAGACTCGTATTTGTTTATCCATTTGGCATGCATCACAAATTCTATCATTTTCAAAATTCAATTTGGGTAAGCCGATAACCAATTTTTTTTTAATAAATTTTGAGAGTGAATGCATGCTAATATGTGCAAGCCTACGATGCCAAAGCCAACTAGTCTCATTAATCTTGGCATTCAAGGTTACTAGGTATTGCATGTTTATTTTGAAAAGATCATTCAAATTTACCATATAAATATTACCATGTCTATGCCCAACAAATTTAATACCTTCATTAATAGGACTAGTTACAATGCAAACTGAAGATTCAAAAATGACTTCGCATCCTTTATCACAAAATTGACTGATGCTTAATAAATTATATTTTAAACCATTTACTAATAAAATATTTTCAATATACTTGGAGGGAGTGATACCAATGTTACTTATATCGATGATCTTTCCTTTGCCATTGTCTCCAAAGGTAACCATCCCTCTATTTTTAGCATCAAGTGTGATGAATTGAGATTCATCATCAGTCATGTATTTTGAGCATCTGCTATCAAGATACCATCTCCGGTTTGCTCCTTGGGATGCAAGACACACCTATACACAAGACTCAAGTTTTGACTTTAGGTACCCAAGTTTTTTTGGATCCTTTTTGGTTAGTCATAATGATTCCTTTTGGAACCCATATTTTCTTTACATTAAAATTTTCAGATTTGTTAAAAAAATATGAATAGAATTTGTGTCTTATTCTACCATATTTAAAGCAAGTTATATTTGAAAACTTGTTGTATGATGAGTTTACAAAGATATTTTTCAAAAATTTTTATTTCTTTAAAGGGTTATATCCAAGACCAGCTTTATCATAAATGATCTTTTGATTGTCAAGTATCATGTGAAGTTTATTTGAACTTAAAGTAAACTTTTCAATCATTGGTTTTAACTTGGTAATCTCATTTTTTAAGTTCAGATTTTTTTGAGATAGGATTGATTTTTCATTTGAAATACTCTCATTTTCTTTTTGTAAAGATTGATTCTTTGATTTTAATTCTTTGTTCTTTATCCCTAGATTCTTTAGTTCATCAATTAGGTCATAAAATGCTTCATGAAGTTCTTCAAAGGTAAAGTCAATAGGAGTTTCAGTATTTACCTCATTTTCATGTGCCATAAGGCACAAGTTAGCTTGTTCATTTGAATCTTCTTCTTCGGAACTTGACTCATCACTTTCGCTCCATGTAGCCATCATGGCCTTCTTCTTGTACTTCTTGAGACCCTTCTTCAGTTGTGGGTATTCAGACTTAAAGTGTCCCAATTTCTTACATTCATAACAAATAAGGGGTTGCTCCTTATCCTTCTCTTTGCTATGTTTCCCTTTTGTAGGTGGCCTCTTCCTCATTTCTTAAGTTCTTTTCTTTAAGAACTTCTTAAACCTTCTAGTAATGAGGGCCATTTCTTTATCCTGCTCTTCATTTTTTGTATCATCAGATTCTTCATCAGGTTGAGTAGTAGATTTGAGGATAATTATCCTCTTCTTTTTGACATCTTCTTCTTGGTGTTGTTTCATGCTTAGCTCGTAAGTCATCAGTGATCCTAGAAGCTCCTCTAAGGATAAGATATTCAGATCTTTGGCTTCTTAGATTGCGGTCACTTTGGCCTCCCAAGTTCTTGGTAAAGATCTAAGAATATTTCTTATGAGATCACTGTTAGAATAAAATTTATCAAGACTTTTTAGATCATTAATAATATCAATAAAATGAATAAACATCTCAGTTATTGATTCTTCATGCTCCATTTTAAAAAGTTCATATTTATGCACAAGCATATTGATTTTTGATTTCTTCACTTGATTAGTTCCTTCATGAGTTACTTCTAATCTATCCCATATTTTCTTAGCTGACATGCATGTTGAAATATGATTAAATTTATTAGCATCTAGAGTACAATATAAAATATTCATGGCTTTAGTATTTAGTTGAGCTATTTTCTTATCAACCTTATCCCATTCTTTTTCAGATTTGGTTGATTCCACACCATCAATTATTTTAGTGAGTGTGTGTGGTCCATTTACTATAATAGTCTACATATCATAGTCAAGTGCTTGAATAAAGATTTTCATCCGAACTTTTCAATAGGTATAATTTAACCCATTGAAAAGTGAAGATCGGTTTGTAGATCGTCCCTTGGCTAGTGAGTGCCAACTTGAGTTGTCATAGATCTTTAGCTCTTTGATAGTTAAATCAAAGTAGGGCTAGAGCACCATGCTCTGATATCACTTGTTGCCCAGCTATACAACCCAAGAGGGGGGGTGAATTGGGTTTCTAAAAATTTAAAGTTAATTTACAACTATGAGGATTTTATAACAATAAGCAGGATAAATATGGAGAGTAAAATTTATGTAAGGTGTAGAAGCTGGATGCAAGAAGATAAGAAAATTTAAAAGGAGAGCAAGTAAGCACAACACAAACAAGAAGATTTATAGTGGTTCGGTGCCAACCTTGCACCTACATCCACTCTCCAAGCTCCTACTTGAGAATTGAAATCTACTAAATCGTATTCAAACTGAATACAATGTCGAAACCTTCGACTCTAGCTATTCCAAGCTAGAACACTTATTTTTCAGATACAAGCCAACCCAATACACCGTCGGAACCTTCGACTCTAGCTATTCCAAGCTAGAATACTTATTTTTTGGGTACAAGCCAACTCAATACAATCTGATTCAAAGTTCGAATCAACCTTTCTACATTTTGAAACACTTTCAAAATAAAAAAATCAACTCAAAAATAGAGTATAATAGTTAATCATATGCAAATATAAATGTAGCTCCTTTAATGAGCAAATAAAACTTTAAATACACTTTACACAATAAGAAGGAAGTTTTTTCGATTTTTCTCAAGGTGGTTGAAGACTTGAATGAGCCCTTGAGGGGTTGGTGAACTTGAAATGAAAGCTTCTTTAACTTTAAGAGGACTCTTTGCTTAGGACTGAAATGTATGCTTGAAATCCTCATCAAAGTCTTGTTGATTCCCTTCTTTGAGTGCCTTTTATAACTTCAAATGATGGTGGAGAGTAATCTGGGCTGAAATAGAACCGATGGAGCACATTAAATAGGTATTAAATGTAGCCAAAATAAGCTAAAAACTAACCGTTGTAGAGTTTTTCCATCGCAAAGATCGACTCATATAATCGACTCATGCATAAGGGTCGACTCATGGGGTCAGCTCATATGGCGCAGGACAGAAATTGACAGTTCTGTATCTTTGGCTTGCACAGCAACGAGGTTGACTCATAGGGTCGACTCATGCACAGGGGTCGACTCACAGAGTGTGCTAGCCAAAAAATTCAGCATGCCGTTCAGCCCCTTTTGACATGAGTCGACTTATGGAGTTGACTCAAATTTATAAACATGATTTTCTTTCAAAATATACATCCAAAAATATTGAAATTACCTTCAATAGATTACAAATCTTGTGTTCTTGCTCTTGAGGCTTCCGAATCAGAACTTGATAAAATTATGATTTTATCTCTGAAATACAATAAATCTTTTTTCAAGCCAAAATCATTATTAACCCCCTCAAATATTTTATAATCATCAAAATCAATTTAAGGAGCAACAGTATTTAACACAGGGACACTTTCGGTAATCTGAGCTACTGGATGGATTAGCAGCAGCATAAACTTTTGACAAGCATTCACCAATCGTTTCGTTAGGCCAGCTATCACCATATCTACTGGTTGGTGTGTTCATCTTCGGTTGATGATGAACTTTTGCCCATTCTTGGTGAGCTCATACTTCTGTGCTCATTGATGAAAATGAGCATCCCATTCATAAAGAAATGGACTATCCAGTATCACTTGATAGATTTTTAAGGGTACCACCTCGCACACCACTTCATCGATATACCGACTAGTGATTGCAAAGTGAAGCTTGTATTATCGATCAATCGCCTAGTCGACATCCTTTATGATTCACCCCAGCGAATAGGAGCACGGATGTGGTGTCATCTCCAAGCCCAGCTTATTGAAAATTGTATCCCAAAGTCAATCATCAGTCTATTGACGGTTGTACTAGTCATTATAATTATCTATAAATTATTGAATTAATAAATATTATTTAATTTTCTCATCATCCTATGTATATCTTATTTGAACTCCTATTTTACGATGAAGTCCTTAGAACTTTTCAATCGATATAGGAGAATATATCATTTAGTCCTTAAGCATTGTCCACGGCCAAATAATATGTTATTATTAAGATGATAGCTATATCAAATGTAGGTCATTGTATGCCATGTGCATTGGTTGTCCTCTTAATCAAGGAGTGTGGAGATACTGTCATGACATGCAAGTGAGATATAGGAGTACATCTCACTGAATATGACCAACTGTTGTGCACTCTACTGTCAAGAGTAACTAGCGAAGGATATGGGTGTAAATATCCCTCCGACTTGAGATCATCATGGTGACTTGCAAGCAACTCACTGTGCTTTGGTGTCGGACTATCTGAATTGCTAATTCAGTGATGAAAAATTTTTGAACACAGTCAAGCATTTACAAAGTCAGTGTGTGAGTCAAGATGGAATTGACCTCTCTGAATAAGTAGGAGTTAATGTATGAGTGTGTTTCGATTCAATAAAACCTAAGTCGGGGTAATCCATGAGATGAATTTAAAAAATTAAAATACAATGTGGATGACCATATCAGAGTTGATAGTTAAATCCTAGGTCATCTTGAGTATTTGGGTCAAAGTGATGAATTATACGGTAACTATATGTCAATAGGTTCTTGAATGTTGCTTTACAATCTTTCAACCTATCCGGACATTGGGTACCATTGCTAAATGGTCACTTTGATTGATATAAAAAGATTATTTTTGTACTATCAGCTTAGATTCAAATCTATGGGATCACACTCAAAAGAAGTTTCTAATTAATCATGTGGCTGATCAACGATTAAGAATCATTCTAGGGTATAATAATCAATTTGATTGATGATTAACCCTATATAAGAGTTATAATAAATTAATTTTCTAATTATTAGTAAATTATAAGAGAATTAATTAATAATTAAATTACTAATTAGTTTAATTTAATTAAACATTAAGATTTAGATCAAATCTAATTAAATTAAATTCATTTGATTTGATCCGATTAGGTTATGAGATGATCTAATCACTAAGGATGTTCAATTTCTGATTTGAATGAAACTTGAGCTTGATTAATTTTTAATTTAATTTAAATTTAATTGAAGCTATTTACTACTTAATTAGATTAGGTTCAATAGTTTAATTGGATCTAATCTAATTTGGTTGGATTAAACATCTAATTAGATGAAGATTCAAATTCAAAATTCAAATAGAACATCCCCTGTGCCTCCTTTCTCTGTGCCCACCTTTTCTTCACACGAGAAAAGTTTTTGCATGAATTTTTTCTCATACTCAGAAGAGGTTTAACACCCAATTTTGATCCCTTTTGGTTTTGGATGAGGTTGGTTTTAATTTTGAGTTCAAATAGTTTGAACTTGAATCAGATGTTGGAGTCCAAATCAAGTTGGACTCTTCCACAAGCCGACTTCTCTTCCCTTGCACAAGAAATATTTTTGCTTGATATTTTTCCTTACCAATCTGAGGTTTCTTGCCTCTCTTTTATGCTCTTAATGGATAAGGATCAATTGGTTAAGTTTCAAATGCAAATTGGTTTGAATTTGAACTTCTTTTAACCACTTCATCCTTATCCCTTTCCTCTCCATGCCATCTTTAAAACCCTTCTCATTTTGTGTGACAAAAAGGAGAAGTTTTATCATGAAAATAATCTTCTGAGATAGAGGGGGCATGAAACAGAGAGGGACCGGGGTTCTGTGTGTGAGAAACAGAGGAAGTGATCTTCCTCTTGGGTGTGAGGTCTAGGGTGGGTTCTAGGGTTTTGCAGCTCTAGTTTTCTTATGTGAGAAAAATACAAGAGATTCTTGTTCCTGTCTCCCACACCACTATCTCCTCGAGTAGCTCCATCTTCTAATCTAAAAGTGTCTGGGTGATCCCAAGAAAAGAGCTTGAATCAGCCATTCAGAGCCTTCAACATGAGCTATCACTTTTGGGAAGGACGATCCGATCAGGACTTCGAGTGGATGATCTGTAGAGGTCGGATGATTTGTGTAGTTGCTCAACATCAGAAAGAATCTCATACCATGCCTATCAGTAGTAAAGATCTTCAACCCACACAAAGGTAATGAGTTCTGAACTCAATCGATGAGATCTAACTGTTAGATATGATTTTTGGCATCGATGTGATCGATGCAGTTTTTATTTACATTAGATTTTTGTATGCAAAAATTTTATATCATAGATCTTTAAAGATAGTTTAGATCTAATCTAAAATATGTGTAAGAGATTAAAGTATTTAATCTATTATCTTTCACTATAAAAATTTTAAAAATGCATGATTTGAACTGCATGTTTCTCCTTCAAATGGTATCAGAGCTTCGTTGCTCTTGACATGAATATTTTGTATATAATCTGATTTTAATTATTTAGATTAAATCTAAATAATTAGTCTAGAATCTAAGTAGTGTAGTAATCAAATTGGATAGATCTTCATAACCGTCCGATCATAGAAGAAAATAGGATTTTACGGCCCTCTCCTCCCATTCGATGGGGTTCTTCTATAGTGTGCAGGGATGCTGCACAGTCTTTTTCATGAAGATGAACAATGAAAAGAGTTAAAATTTTTTTTATTTTAGATCTGATTTATTATATGTTAGATCTGAAATTAAAGTTTATTTGATTATATGTCAGTTTGTGAAAATATTTTATAAAATTTGAAACTATTTTCAAACACCGAACCCCAATCCATGTTAGCCCAAAACTTAATTATGAATTAAGTGATCTAGATTTGAGAATCAAAGATCTAAGGCATAAATTTCATAATTCATGGATTTATGGGTTAGCTCGAGTCAAGTCTATTTAACTGGGTTAGATCTAGGGTTAGAAATCATTGATAATGGACTATGCTACTGATTGATCAAATCTAATTAATAGTTAATTCTAATTAGATCAATTCTTCTCTTGATCAATTCTCAATAGTTGTAGTTAGTCAAGTCCATATCTTTGATTAGACTAAGATGGAGCTTGATCGTAGCTCTATGGTCGAACCCAAATCTATAGGTTGATTAAATTGAAACTGACTAACCAGTTGGTGTCTAAGGTAAGTTTGATAGTCTTGATCGGTAGTCATTAATTGAAAGCTATTCGCATAGATTGAGTTTATGGTGAGTTAATGGCATATCCCTCCCACCGATCTTACTTATCTGATCAATGTGGTGAATCATATTTTGATCAGATCACTTAATGATTGGGGTTGACCCATGCTAACTAAGAAATCAGTATGACTGATTTAGGTGCCCCTAGTTCAACTTGTCTAAAATTCTCTTCATGACTTGATGAAGTCAATGGGAGAATTTATGGCTAGTTGGCTGGATCAATTTTTGCTTAATCTCCTTTGATCTGACTTGATAAAGTTAATGAGAGGATTAAGATTAACTAATCAAATCTTTTTTTATCTTTTATTTTATCTAATTAAATCTTTTAAAATTATTAGATCTCAAAAAATATAATAATTAGGATGATAACTAGATCATAGCCTCCCATTAAGTTGGATGATAATAGGTCCAACAGTTTCGATGATCATTGGAGATGCCACACATCTGATACTCATCTGACTGTCAGAATTATCATTCATAATATGTTGATTTAATTTTATCTTTCTAATGATGGTCAGGTTGGTCGAGCCACACTCGAGCCTGATCATTCGTTCGTCAAATACACTAAATTCTGACATATTAATGATTAGACCTAATCAGAACTTTCAGTGGAGGTGCCACACGCTTGCTGAAGAGGTGTCTAGGGTAAAATTAAATGTTGAAAATTATTTGATAAAATAATTGATTAAGAACCTATCCATGGGTGCATAGGGGTTAGCCGGGCCACACTCGGACCCATGTACAGCCTGTGAGGATTCTAGTACCCACTAAAAAATTAGTGTAATTCATCAAATTAGAGGTAGAATTCAAATAAAATAGTGGGAGAACCTTTAGACTAAAGTCCTTGTGTTTAGGCTTAATCAATTCATATACTAACTAGGTTTTGATTTTTTTTATAGTTATGGCCACCACTTTATCGCTCCGATTACTATTAGATAATGATAAATTGATGGAACCAAATTTTGATAGTTGGTATCGAAAGCTGAAAATAGTCCTGGAACATGAACGGATCTTATACGTGCTGATAGATCCGACACTTAAGGAGCCAGCTCCGAACATCTATAGTACAGTTTGAGATACTTATCAGAAGTGGCTTAATGATTGAACTACGATTCGTTGCATTATGCTGGCGGTAATGAATGATGAGTTCAACCGTCGATTCGAGAATGCTCTACCTTGGGATATGTTACAAGTATTGAATTAGTCCTTTTGCACACCCAATGATGTTGAGAGACACAAGACAAGTTGTGCCATCTTCAATACTCGAATGAGGGAAGGAGCATCAGTCACTGATCATGTACTGTACATGACCGAAATGATTGAGCACTTGAGCAAGCTTGATTTTTCTCTACATGAGCAGCTAGAGAAGGATGTCATTTTGAACTCTCTGTCTATATTCTACCTCTCTTTCCTTATTTATTATCGAATGACAAAGTCTGTAGTCAATAACCATGATTTGTTGGAATTGCTGTAGAATTTTAAGGATCGCCAGCTCCACAAGGAGTTGGTGAATGTAGTGGGAGGGTCTTCTTCTGGACGTCGACCCTTTAAGAAAGAAAAGAAGAACAAGAAGAATAAGAAGAAGGTGCAAAGTGCTAGGGCACCCAAGCCCAATTAGACCCAGAAATCCAAATTCGATCAGAGTCAGACGGAATGCTTATACTACAAGAAGCAAGGGCACTGAAAGAGGAACTGTCCTTAGTATATTGCCTCTCTGGATCCGAATAGACCGAGAAAGAAGCAAGCATTTCTAAACAAGATAATTATATGATAACATCTTGTAATTTCTTAATTTGTAATTCTACTACTTGGGTATTAGATATCGAAAGCTCTTTTAATATTTGTAATTCATTGTAGAGTCTACAGATCAATAGGAGATTTGAAGAAGGTGAAAGATTTCTTAATGTTGGAGATAGAAGATCAGTTTCAATTTTAGCATTAGGGATTATTAAGCTTGTATTCAAGTCTAATATAATTGTTCTTAGTGAATGTCACTTTTGTCCTTCCTTTTTATTGAATATTATTTTTGTAGGCCTTTGGGCCATGTACGGTTATGAGATTTCAATAAAAAGAAATAATTTTAATATCATTATGAATGGTGTTAATGGGATGAATAGACAACTGAATAATTGAATTTATATATTGTCACAATCTGTTACTATAATGTACACATCCAGCAAATATCTTAGAATTGATGATGTCACCGACATCTATCTTTGACACTGTAGGTTAGGTCATATTAACGAGAACAGAATAAACAGATTGACTCAAGAAAAAATTTTCAAAGTCAATGATTATGAATCACTTTCAACCTGTGAATCATGTTTACTTAGAAAAATGATCAAGTCATCTTTTACTGAAAAAGGTGAGTGAGCTAGTGAAATTCTAGGTCTGATACATACTGATGTATGTAGATCCATGAACACGAGTATCAGAGGTGGATATTATTATTTTATTATACTTACAGATGATCTATCGAGGTATGGGTACATCTATTTAATGACACATAAGTTAAAATTATTTGAAATGTTCAAACAATTCCATAATGAAGTAGAGAAATAAACTAAAATGAGTATTGAAACTCTTCAATTCGATCAAGGAGGTGAATACCTCTCCAGTGAATTTCTGACATACTTAGAAGAGAATGAGATTCTCTTGTAGTGGATCCCTCTTAAAATATCACAACATAATGGTATGTCAAAAAGGAAGAATCAAATGTTGTTAGACATGGTTCGATCCATGATGGGCTTTGTAAGTCTATCGATCTCCTTTTGAGGATATGCACTCGAATCAACTTATTATATTTTAAATAAAATTTTGAGTAAGTCCGTAAGTGAAACACCACATGAGATGTAGACACGACGTAAGCCAGTACTCTCTCACTTTAGGGTTTGGGGGTGTCCGGCTTATGTTAAATATTTGAAAACTGACAAGCTTGGATCTAGATCTGATAAGTATCTATTTGTAGGGTACCCAAAAAAGACTAAGGGATATTATTTCTATCTTACTGATGAACAAAAAGTATTCGTCAGCAATAGGACAATATTTTTAGAAAAGAAGTTCTTTGTGAAAGAAACTAATACCTCAAAGATTGAACTTGATGAAGTTCGATCGGTAGAAGAACCGATACAATCTAGTAAATTCATAGAGTCAGATTTGATTAGATCAAACTCAGAACTTATTGTAGAAACATCTTTAAAGAGATCTGATAGAGTACAGCATCAACTGGATAGATACTATAGTTTCTTGGTTCGAGACGATGATCCAGTTGGACTCGATGAGAACAATGAAGATCTGATCACCTACATAGATGCGATGCAGAGGTCTGACTCTGATAAGTGACTAGAAGCCATGAAATTCAAAATAGAGTCCATGAAGGTCAACAATGTATGGACATTAGTTGACCCATCTGAAGGGGTAAAACCCATAGGATGTAAGTGGATCTTCAAAAGGAAGAGGGGCATAGATGAGAAGGTGGAGACCTATAAAGTCCATCTAGTTGTCAAGGATTACCATCAACGTTATGGTATAGATGATGATGAGATATTTTCTCTTGTGGTAATGCTCAAATCCATTCGGATCAGGCTTGCAATAGCAGCACATCTGGACTATAAAATTTGACAAATAGATATGAAAATAGCCTTCCTAAATGGAGAGTTGGAAGAAAAGGTATATATGATACAACCTAAAGGTTTCATATCCATAGATGAGTCTAAGGTGTGCAAGCTTCAGAGATCCAATTATGGACTTAAGCAGGCATCTCGGAGTTGAAACATGTATTTTGATAAAGTGATCAGAACGTATGACTTCATTAAAAATGAAGAAGAACCCTACATATACAAGTAGATCAATAACTTTGTGATAGTATTTCTTATTTTATATGTGGATGATATTCTCTTAATCAGAAATGATATCCCTGTATTATAAGAAATAAATGTTTGATTGTCATCATAGTTCTCCATGAAGGATTTTAAAGAAAAATCCTACATTCTTGAGATGAAGATCTATAGAGATAGATTTAAAATGTTGCTTGGATTATTCCAGTTCATGTACATTGATACTGTGCTACAACGATTCAGTATGAAAAATTTTAAGAAAGGTTATCTTTCGATAAGTCAAAAAAAAAATTTCTCAAAGAGTGATTATCCGATAACTCCTCAAGAGAGAGAGCATATGAGTAGAGTTCCATATGCTTCAGCAGTAGGATCTATTATGTACGTCAGGACATGTACAAGATCGGACGTGGCATACTCACTAGGGATAGTGAGCAGATACCAATCTGATCCAGCTGAGAATTACTGGAAGGTTGTAAAGATCATTTTTAAGTGTTTGAGAAATACTAAGGATCAGTGGCTCATCTATGGAGAAACTGACTTAAAATTTATAGGGTTTTCAGACTTTAATTTTCAATTGGATTATGATGACATTAAAGCATGTCGGGATATATTTATATCCTGAATGGTAGAGCAGTCTGCTGAAAAAGTTTTAAGTAGCACACCATGACCGACTCTATTTGCGAGACAGAATATATCACGGCATCCGATGCTGCGAAGGAAGCTGTGTGGTTACGAAAGTTCATCGACGAGCTCGGAGTGGCATCCTCTCTTGATAGTCTTGTTTTATTGTACTATGACTGCATTGGTGTCATTGCCCAAGTGAAAGAACTGAAGTCACATCAGCAAACCAAGCACATTCTGCATCGCTATTATCTGATCTGAAAGATCATGGATCAAGGTGATGTCAAGCTTTAGAAGATCGATGGAAAGAAGAACCTGATCGATCTATTTACTAAAGCTCTCAGTGTCAAGAAGTTCGAAGATTATAAATCAAAGATGCGCATACGATACTGTACCGATTAACTTTAGTCCAAGTGAAGCTGTTGAAAATTATGTCCCAAAATCAATTTGTCAGTCTATTGATGGTTGTGCTAATCATTATAATTATATATAAATTATTAAATTAATAAATATTATTTAATTTTTTTATTATCCTATGTATATTTTATTTGAACTTTTATTTTATGATGAAGTATTTAGGACTATTTGAATCAATATAGAAGGATATATCATTTAGTCTTTAAATGTTATTCACAGCCAAATGATATGTTATTATTAAGACGATAGCTATATCAAGTGTAGGTCACTGTGTGCCATGTGCATTGATTGTCCTCTTAATTAAGGAGTGTGGGACACTGACATGGTATGCAAGTGAGATGTAGGAGTACATCTTACTGAATGTGACCAACTGCTAAGCACTCTGCTGTCAAGAGTAGCTCATGAAGGATATGGGTATAAATATCCCTTCGATCTGAGATCACCATGATGACTTATAAACAACTCACTGTGGTTTGGTGCCAGATGATTTGAATTTTTAATTCAGTGTGAAAGATTTTTAGACATAGTCAAATACTTGTGAAGTCGGTGTGTGAGTCAAGATGGAATTAATCCCTCCAAATAAATAGGAGTTAATGTATAAATATGTTACAATTCAGTAAAACTTCGATCGGGGTAATCCATGAGATGGGTTTAAAAAATTGAAATATAATATGGATGATCATATCAGGGTTGACAGTTAAACTCTAGGTCACCTTGAGCATTTGGATCAAAGAGATAAATTATATGGTAACCATATGCCAATAGGTTCTTGAATATTGCTTTGTAATCTTTCAACCTATCCGAACATGGGGTACCATTGCTATATGTCACTTTGATTGGTATAGAAAGATTATTTCTGTACCACCGACTTAGGTTCGAACCTATGAAGTCACACTCAAAAGAAGTTTCTGACTGATCATGTGGTTGATCAACGATTAAGAATCATTCTTGGATATAATAGTCAATTCGATTGATGATTAACCCTGTGCAAGAGTTATAATAAATTAATTTGCTAATTGTTAGTGAATTGTAGGAGGCTTGATTAGCGATTAGATTGCTAATTAGCTTAATTTGATTGAGTATTTAGGTTTGGTTCAAATCTAATTAAATTGGATTTAATTTGGTTTGATCCAATTAGGTTATAAGATAACCTAATTGTTAAGGATGTTCGATTCTTGATTTGATCGAAATTTGAGCTTGATTAATTTTTAATTTAATTAAGATTTAATTGAGACTATTTATGCTACTCCAAAAATTAATTTTGATAATCACAAATTATTGGAGGAGACTACTAATGAGTTTCTTATCTTTAGAGAATATTTTAGTGATATTTTAGGTAGTCCAAAATATTAGATTTGAGAAGCTTCATCAAGTGTGCCAAAATTGATGTTTGTACAAGTTGGAGAAGTTTGTAAAGCTCTTTAGAAGTGTTGAATTGATTTAAATTCATTTGAGAGCATTTGAAAGTATTCTGATAAATTTTGGACCTTAAATGTATGAAAAATTGGATTGGAACAAAATGGGATGACCCATCTAAGTCATCCCCTTTTATTGGATAGCCGGCACGCACTGTTTTGGCTTGTGGCACACAGTGGGATGATTCATGTGGGACGACCCCTGAGACCAAAATAGAGAGTCAATTTTTAGACTGGCCAAATGAGGTAGCTCATGGGACTTTCCTGTCAGTGGAACGACCCATATGGGACGATCCATTCTGGGCGAACCTCGTAATGGCTAGTTTTCAGTCTATTTTTGATATATTTAATATGTATTAAACACTCTCCAACGGCTTGTAATCGATACCAAGATACTCTCAAGTCCAAATAGAGGTTATAAATACTCTCTTGAGGTAGAAAATCAATAAGTTTCAAGCATTCAAAGCTCATATCCGTGAAAGTTCAGAAAATCTCTAAAAGAAAGAAAAGAAGTATTCAATCAGCTCTCCAATCACTCTCTAGCTGCATTTAAGTGTGCCAATCTATTGAGAATGTTCAACAAAGGCTTCTTCTCCTTAAGTATTATATTTTTATTGCATTTGTTATGCTTATTTAAGGGGTTGTTGTGCTAAAATTTTTGTACACTATTTTTTTGCTATTGTATTTTGGGTTTTGAGTTTTGAGAGGTTCCAAAACTCAAATAGGTTGATCCGAACTTGAAATCGGAGTATTGTAAATTAGCTTGTACTCAAGAAATAAGTGTTCTTACTGGAATAGTAAGAATCAGGGTTGTCCGATATTTTGTATCTAAAAATCTTTTTAGTGGATTGAATTTTCAAGTAAAAACTTGAGGAGTGGATGTAGGTGCAAGATTGGCATCGAACTACTATAAATCTCTTGTGTTTGTTGTGCTTGCATCTTTTTTCTTATTTTTTATACTTTATACTTGCTTACCTATCATTTGTGATTGATTTTATTTTCATAGCTAATCAATTCACTCTATTTAACAAGTATAGCACATTACTTGAGTGCACTAATCACAAAAATTTTAAAAAAATCTAATTCACCTCCCTCTTGGACTCCATATCTGGGCAATAAGTGGTATCAGAGCCCGATGCTCTATCCCTTACTTGACTAAAGATCAATGACAGTCCAATTTGGCATATCTCTAGCCGAGGGGCAATCCATAAACCAACTTTCACTTTTCAATGGATCAAACTACACTTATTGGAAAGCTCGGATGAAAATTTTTATTCAAGTACTTGACTATGATATGTAGAGTATCATAGTAAATAAACCCCACATACCTACTAAATTGATTGATGATGTGTCTCTCTCTAAGTCGAAAGGTGAATGGGATGAATTTGATAGAAAAATAGCTCAGCTTAATGCTAAAACCATGAATGTCTTATATTATGTCTTAGATGCAAATGAATTTAACCATATTTCTACTTGCAATTCAGCGAAAAAAATTTGGGATAGATTAAAAGTTATATATAAAGGTATAAACCAAGTAAAAGAGTCTAAAATCAATATACTTGTGCATAACTATAAACTATTTAAAATAGAACCTAAAGAGTCAATAACTCAAATGTTTACTCATTTTGCTGATATTATAAATGATCTAAAAAGTCTTGGTAAGTGTTATTCTAACAGTGATCTTGTGAGAAAAGTATTTAGATCTCTACCAAGATCGTGAGAGGCAAAGGTTACTATGATTCAAGAAGTCAAGGACTTAAGCACTCTACCTTTGGAGGAGCTACTTGGATCCCTTATGACCCACGAGCTGACCATGAAGCAACATACTGAAGAAGAGACCAGAACAAAGAAGATAATTGCTCTTAAGTTGACAGCTCAAGAAAAAGAAGCCAACCTATGCCTTATGGCACATAAAAATGAGGTAACCTCTGAAACTCAAAAATAAATTTTCTTATAATAAACTGTAAGAAGCTTTTCATGAACTTTTGGATGATCTAAGAAAATTAAGAGTGAAAAATAAAAATCTAAAATTAAGAAACCAAGTATTAGCTAAAAAAAGAAAAAAATTGATAGCAAAAATAAAAAATTAGAAATAAAAAATAAATCTCTATTAAAAAAAAGATAAAATTTCTAGCTTAAATAAAATTTTTGTAAAAGAAAATCAAGATCTAAAGAAAAAGGTAACCAAGTTAAAATCTATAGTTGATAGATTTACTCTAAGTTCAAACAAATTTCAAATGATTATTGATAGTCAAAGAGTTGTATATCATAAAGTCAGATTTGGCTATAATACTTTTAGAAAATAAAAGTTTTTGAAAAATATTTTTGTTAATGCATCCATAAGTAAATTATCAAATATTACTTATTTTAAATATGACAAAGTAGGACATAAAGCTTATATATGCTTATCAAATAAATCTGTTGATACAAATATTAAGAAAATATGAATTTCCAATGGAATCATTGTGACTAACTCCAAAGGATCTAAGTTAGCTTGGATACCTAAGGTTAAAATTTGACTTTATGTGTGTAGATGTGTCTTACATCTCAAGCAACAAAATGAAAGTGGTATCTTGATAGTAGATGCTCAAGACACGTGACTGGTGATGAATCTCAATTCATCATATTGGAAGTTAAAAATGGAGGGATGGTCACCTTTGGAGATAATGGCAAAGGAAAGATCATCGGCATTGGTAATATTGATATCACTCCCTCCACTTGTATTCAAAATGTATTACTTGTAGATGGTCTCAAGCATAATCTTTTAAGTATTAGTCAATTATGTGATAAAGATTATAAAGTAGTTTTTGAATCATCTATGTGCATTGTAACTTATCTTTTTGATGATAGCACTAGATTTATTGGGGATAGGTATGGCAATGTGTACATGGTTGATTTGGATAATCATTCCATGCAAAATATACAATGTCTTATGGTCATTAATGCTAAAATCAACGAGACAAGTTGGCTTTGATACCGTAGGCTTACACATATTAGTATGCACATATTTTCTAAAATTATTAAAAAAGATTTGATTTTTGGTTTGTCAAAAATTAAATTTTGACAAAGATAAAGTTTGTGATGCATATCAATTAGGTAAAGAAACAAAAGTTTCTTTTAAATCTAAGAACATATTTTCAACTTCTAAACCTTTAGAACTTTTACATATTGATTTGTTTGGTCCTACAAGGACAACTAGCCTAGGAGGTAAAAGATATGATTTTGTAATTATTGATAAATTTTCGTATTTCACTTGAGTTTTATTTTTAGTATCTAAAGATGAAGTATTTTCAATATTTTTTAAGTTTTATCGAAAGATTTCAAATGAAAAAGATTACCAATTATTTCAATTCGCAGTGACCATGGCACTGAATTTGAAAATAAAAATTTTAAAAAATTTTATGATGAAAAAGACTGAGATCATAATTTTTCAGTACCTAAAACACCATAACAAAATATAGTAGAGAAGAAAAATAAGATCTTTGAAGAAATGGCCCATACCATACTATGTGAAAGCAAGCTTCTAAAATATTTTTGGATAGAAGCAATCAACATAGCATGTTACATCTTAAATCATGCTTTAATAAGATCAATTTTAAAAAAAATACCATATGAATTATGAAAAGGTAGAAAACCTAACATAGAATATTTTCATATTTTTGGTTGCTGCTGTTTTATTTTAAATAATGGCAAAGATAGCTTAGGTAAATTTGATGTTAAATCTGATGAAGCTATCTTTCTTGGCTATTTCACTTCTAGCAAAGCTTTTAGAGTATTTAATAAAAGAACACTAGTAGTGGAAGAGTCAATTCATATAGTTTTTGATGAAACTAATGATCTTCCAACAAGAAAGAGGGAGGATGCTGATGATGTAGGTATTATAGAAGATGAAATAAAAGAGCTCACCATCAATGACTCAAATGAGCGAAACATGGAACAATTAAAAGAAAAATATGAGGATGAAAGCATCAATGATCTAAACATTCAAGAACAGCCTTAAGATATAGGTAATCTTTCAAGGGAATGGAGGTATGTTCACAATCACCCCAAAGAATTAATTATTGATGATCCAGCTTAAGAGGTAAGAAATAGATCCTCTCTTAAAGATGTATGTAACTATGTAGCTTTTGTTTCACACTTAGAACCTAAAATAATAGATGAAGCTGAAAAGGATCAAAATTGGATAATTGCCATGCAAGAAGTACTAAATCAATTTGAAAGAAATAATGTATGGACACTTGTTGCTAGACCCAAAAATCATACCATAATAGAAACAAAATGGGTATATAGGAATAAATTAGATGAAGATGAAAATATAATAAAAAATAAAGCAAGATTAGTTACCAAAGGATATAATCAACAAGAAAAAATTAATTTTAATGAAACATTTGCACCTATTGCTAGACTAGAATCCATTAGAATGCTGCTTGCTTTTGCTTGTTTCATGAACTTTAAATTATTTCCAATGAATGTTAAAAGTACTTTTCTAAATGATTACATTGCTGAAGAAGTATATGTAGAGCAACTCCCAAATTTTGAAAATCATAAATTTTTAGATCATGTTTTAAGTTAAACAAAGTATTATATGATTTAAAATAAGCTTCAAGGCTTGGTACGAAAGATTAAGTAAGTTCTTACTAGAAAATAATATTTTAAAAAAAAATTGATACAATTTTTTTTATAAAAAAAAAAGATGAAAAAATTCTAGTGATACAAATATATGTTCATGATATTATATTTGGATCTACTAATGAAGCTTTGTGCCAAGAATTTGCCAAACTCATATAGGGAGAGTTTGAGATAAGCATAATGGGAGAACTCACTTTATTTCTCGGACTCTATATTAAGCAAATGAAGGAAAGAATCTCAATCACTCAAAGTAAATACACAAGAAAATTATTAAAAAAATTTAGAATGGAGAGCTCAAAAATTGTAAGTATATTTATGACTCCTTCCTGTAAATTAGATAAAGATGAACATGACAAAAATATTGATTCAAAGCTCTATAGAGGCATAATAGGCTCTCTATTATATCTTACTGCTAGTAGACCTAATATAATATTCAGTGTATGTATGTATGCTAGATATCAGTCCAATCCTAAGGAATCTCACTTAAATGCTGTTAAAAAAAATTTTAAATACTTAAAAGGAACACAAAACCTAAGACTTTGGTTCTCAAAGCAATCTTCTATGGACTTAATAGGTTACTCAAATGCAGACTTTGCTGGATGTAGACTAAATAGAAAAAGTACTAGTAGAACTTGCCAATTTATAAGAGTGAACTTAATCTCTTAGTTTAGCAAGAAGTAAAATTCGGTAGCATTGTCTACGATCGAGATCGAGTACATTGCAGTCAGAAGTTGCTGTGCTCAAATCTTGTAGATTAAGCAACAACTCATAGATTTTGGTATTGAACTTAAAAATATTCTCATAAGATTGATAACACTAGTATTATTAATTTGATCAAAAATTCAATCTAACATTCTAGGTCAAAACATATTGAAATTAGACATCATTTCATAAGAGAACATATTCAAAATAATGATATAACACTTGAATACATAAATATTGAAAAATAATTAGCTGATATTTTTATCAAACCACTAAATAAAAATAAATTTTATAAAATTAGAAGAGAATTGGGCATCTTAGATCCTTCTACTTGAACTTCAATCATAATTTTACTCTCAAAATCTATCCAAAATTTCTTGACTTCATTATCTTAATTTTGGGAGGCATCTATCTTTTTTTTGAGATTTTTTCAAGATAATTAAAATATCATCAGTGCTATTCAGATACAATCTCAAATTTTTTTTATTGAAATATTTCATCAAAAATTATATCAAAATTTATTTAGACTCTTCATGATCATCTCAAGTCGATATAAGCCTTTTCAATTTTTTTCTCTTGATTTTTCTCTTATTTTTAAATTATTTTCACATCACCTGATGTTTCCCTGTATGGGGCATCCCAATTGATTGGGTAAATGAATTTTGTGTAAGCTGACCCATTTAAAACCCTCTCTTAAAAACTAAGTGGGGTGACTCAATTACTGTGTTTCTTCCTTCTCTTCTCGTCCCATACTGAAATACTTCTTCAAGCTCTCCACTGGCCACAATTCTACAAATCCATCCCCTTAACCATCCAAAAATCTTAGTTTTCTATCTTAAATTCTAGGGTAAACACATTCTCTTGGCATATCCTTGATCAAAACCATCTCATTTTCACTCTCCATCAAAATCTCAAGCCTTAATTTTCAAAATCCGAGACAATCACCCTGAAATCCTCTTCTTCTCTTCATTTCCATCCATCCTTCATCCTTCTCTGTCTTCTTGACCAATTCTACTACTCTCTTTGGGACAATAGCCCCCAAAATGAGATTGCCGTAGAGAAGGAAATCAGTGAGGTCCTTGGAGGTTGAGGAATGAAGGAAGAAAACTACTCAAGCACCAGCTCAAGCCTCTCCACCGATCACCCCAAGTAAGATTCCCTTATCTGCAAGGAAAGTAGCTCTGGGAAGGAATGTTGACTTTCATTTCTTGAGAAATGATAGATTTTCTCTGGGTGAAAAACTGATTAAGCAAGGATGGAGATTTTTTTGTAATTTGTCCGAGCCCGTTTACATTGATCTTATCAAAAAATTTTACTCTAATCTAGTCTTCACTGATGGAGTTTTGAGGTCAATTGTGAAGGGTGTCTAAATCATTCTAAATGCACCTAGGCTAGGTAAACTCCTTCAGATGCCCTGTGAGGGAAGCTGCCTAGAAAAAAAAAAATCGGGCGTAGGACTATCCTTGGAAGAAAGGATGTGGAGGGATCTATAAAAATTGAGGCCAAGGAGTTGAGCATGGAGATGAGATTGCTCCACCACATGGTATCCAGGATTTTTTTCTCCAGAGAGGGAAGATATGATTTGATGATTGATCGAGATATCTGCTTGATGCACCATGTGGTTTTCGAGTCTCCTTTAAATCTGTCATTTTTTATGATCGATGCCATGAGAGAGGCTTTGAACAGATCCAAGGCTCCCTTGCCATATGGTATGGCTCTTACTATAATTTTTAGAGAGTCAAGAGTGAGCTTGGAGGGGGAAGTTGTTTGTAAATTGTCAAACATTGACACCTACAATGACCACTCTCTTCAGCGCATGGGGTTTATTAGAGTGGATGGCTGTTGGGCTAAGGGCCATGTAGTTGCAGTCGATGAGGATGAGGAGGAGTGTGCTGAGGGGGAGGATCCCTCATCACCACCTGTGCTCAGGCAGAGCCCTAATGATTTCCGTGTATCAGAGTCTGAGGCAGGATCCTCAGTTATTGTACCCCCATCGTCGAGCCGTACCATGCCATCTTTTAGTTTGGGGGAGGATGAGATGGGACTGTTGGCTGAGAGAGTTATAGGCATTCTATCTGTTCAGCAGCAGCGATTCCAGGATCAGGTTCTTCAGCGGCTTCACCAGTTTCAGCAATATCAGGAGTAGATCCTCCAGCAGCAACAGCAGCAGCAGTATCGTCAGCCTCTATCGAGTTCTTTTTCTGATCCTTGCTCAGACTTTTCAGTCATGCCACACATATCATCATTGATGGAGCTTTTATCTGATCTGAGTTCTAGACTGAAAAGTGTGGAGAGTTTCCTTCTCAGGTTCAATGGCAGGATCTTTGACATTGAGAGAGAGATCAGACTGATTTTAGATTCTCTATCGATAGAAGCGAGGATATCTACCACCTCTTCACCTCAGTTGGCTGACTTGACTCAAGAGATAGAGAGACTTCACAGTTTGCTTCATTCCACACTTGAGCAGATCAGAGTAGATATCAGAGACTTCAAGGACTTTATCTATTCTGATCTTGATGGGCTCCGAGTTTCAGTGAGGGGGGTCTTATCCCAGCTAGATGCCATTAGGACTCAGCTTCAGTTCAGGCCCTCTGCATCCAATGAGCCCGCTTTTGTCCAGCCCATTATATTCCATCCCCCGATATCTTCCACTCGGACCAGACCCTTCGATCAAGGACGAGGTTGATTATGTTACACTTATCATGATCTTGAGCTCGATGCCCATTCTCACTGATCTGATCATTTTGTATTAGACTTTTAGGTTGCTTAGTTGTTGTATTTTGTTTTAGTAGTTGACTGTATGAGAGCTTTATTCTCATGGATATATATTATGACTCTTGTAACCTCTCTTTTTGTCGTAATTAATATATGAGGTTATCTATTATCTTGGTATCACTTGGTATCACTTTTTGTTTATATGTAACTGAATGAATGACTATTATATTTGAATGAATGCACTATTACTCTAATACCTGATGTACAACCATTAAAAATCTTACTCTCTCTAATCAATTTTTGATGATGTCTAAAAAAGGAAGAAAGTAGTGTAGTCCAGTCTATCTAAATTTTTGTTGAGAAAGTAATCTATCTTGACTTTTTTTGCTAATTTTTTTAAATTTTATTCTGATATGGTACAGTATTTTGCTCTGATATGTCCATCTTTTACTCTGATATGTCTATCCTTATTTCTATTTTGACACTTTTTAAAAAATACTCTGATACATTCATTTTTCTTGAGCGCTCTGATATTTTTATTTTTATCTTGATACCAAAATATCCTAATACATCTATTTTTGATTTTGCAAAATACTCTAATACCTTCTCTTTTGGTTTTTGCTCTGATGTTTTCAACTTTGCCTTGATATCAAAATAAGAAAAAGAGAAAGAAAGATTCCTTTTATACATATTACTCTAATATTAAAAATAAGGAAGAGAAGAAAAAATTTCTTTTATAAACCATCTTTGCTCCAATAAAAAAAATTTTACAACTTGACCACTTTTTATATATAAGAAAGGGGGAGATCCTTTTCAACATGGTCAAAATAATTACTTTCATCAGTCTTATACAAGAAAGGAGAGATTTTTACTGATTAGAAATAATTTTTGAAAAACTCTGATACCTTCATAAATAATTTTCAGCAAAATAATTTAAAACATTACAACTTGCTAAAAATATGTATCTCATGATATTCTATGCTTAATCTTTGACATATTCCTACAAGTGCTTCACAAACTCAATCACTTGAGCTTTATGGATCTTCTTTTATGAACACTCAAATATTTTATCATCATCAAAAAGAAAAAAATTGTTGCTTCAAGAATTGATTTTGATGATCACAAATTACTTGAGAGAACTACTAATAAGTTTCTTACCTTTAGAGAATATTTTAGTGATATTTCAGGTAGTCCAAAATATTGAGTTTGAGAAGCTCCATCCAGTGTACCAAAGTTGAAATTTCTGCAAGTTAGAGAAGTTTTTGAAGTTCTTTGAAAGTGTCAAATTGATTTAAATTTATTTGAGAGTATTTGAAAGTATTCTGATAAGTTTCAGACCTTAAATGTATGAAAAATTAGATTGAAATAAAATAGGACAATCTATCTAGGTCATCCCCTTTCATTGGGTAGCTAGCACGTACTGTTTTGGCTTGTGGCACACAGTGGAATGACCCATGAGATCCTGAGACCAAAATAAAGAGCCAATTTTCAAACTGGCCAAATGAGGTGGATCATAGGACTTTCCAATCACAGTGGGACGATCCATTCTGGGCGAACCTCGTAATGGCTAGTTTTTAGTCCATTTTTTGTGCATGTAATACACATGAAACACTCTTCAACGGCTCTTAATCGATACTAAGATACTCTCAAGTTTAAATGAAGATTATAAATACTCTCTTGAGGGGAGAAATCAATAAGTTTCAAGCATTTAAAGCTCACATTCGTGAAAGTTCAGAAAATCCCTAAAAGAGAGAAAAGAAGCATTTAATCAGCTCTTCAACCACTCTCCAGCTACATTCAAGTGTGCCAATCCATTGAGGATATTCAGCAAAGGCTTCTTTTTCTTAAGTATTATATTTTTATTATATTTATTATGCTCATTTAAGGAGTTGTTGTGCTGAAATTCCTATATACTATTTTCTTGCTATTGTATTTTGGATTTTGAGTTTTGAGGGATTTCAAAACTTGGATAGGTTGATCTGAATCTAAAATCAGAGTGTTGTGGATTGGCTTGTATATGAAAAATAAGTGTTCTTACTAGAATAGCAAGAGTCGGGATTGTCTGACGTTTTGTATCTAAAAATCTTTTTAGTGGATTTGAATTCTCAAGTAGAAACTTGGGAAGTGGATGTAGGTGCAAGGTTGGTATCGAACCACTATAAATTTTTTATGTTTATTATGCTTGCATCTCTTTACTTATTCTTTATGCTTTATACTTGCTTACATATCATTTGTGATTGATTTTATTTTTATAGCTAATCAATTCACTTCACTTAACAAGTATAGCACATTACTTGAGTGCACTAATCACAAAAATTTAAAAAAGATCCAATTCACCCCCCCTCCCCTCTTGGACTTCATATCTAGGCAACAATTTACTACCTAATTAGATTAGGTTCAATGGTCTAATTGGGTCTAATCTAATTTGATTGGGTTAATAACCTAATTAGATGAAGATTCGATTTCAAAATTCAAATAGAACATCTCTTGCACCTCCATTCTCTGCGCCCACCTTTTTTTCATGCAAGAAAAGCTTTTGCATGAATTTTTTCTCATGCCTAGAAGAGGTTTAATAAAACTTCTGATCCCTTTTGGTTTTGGATGAGGTTGGTTTTAATTTTGAGTTCAAATAGTTTGAACTTGAATGAGATGTTGGAGTCCAAATCCAGTTGAACTCTTCCACACACCGACTTCTCTTCCCTTGCACAAGAAATATTTTTGTATGATGTTTTTCCATGCCAATCTGAGGTTTCTCGCCTCTCTTTTGCGCCCCTAATAGATAAGGATCAATTGGTTAAGTTTTGAATTCATATTGGTTTGAATTTGAACTTTGTTTAACCACTTCATCCTTATCCCTTTCCTCTCCATGCCATCTTTAAAATCCTTCTCATTTTGTGCAACAAAAAGGAGAAGTTTTACTGTGGAAATAATCTTTTGAGATAGAGGGGGCATGAAACAGAGAGGGGGTGGGGTTCTGTGCATGAGAAACAGAGGAAGAGATCTTCCTCTTGGGTGTGAGGTCTGGGGTGGGTTCTAGGGTTTTTCAGCTCTAGTTTTTTTGCATGAGAAAAATACAAGAGAGTCTTGTTCCTATCTCCCACACCACCATCTCCTCGAGTAGCTCTATCTTTTGATTTAGAAGTATCCGGATGATCTAAAGAAAAGAGCTTGAATCAACCATTCAGAGCCTTCGATGTGAGCTAGCACTCCCAAAAAGGACGATCCGATCAGGGCTTCAAGTGGATGATCTGTAGAGACCGAACCATCTATGCGGCTGCTTGACATCAGAAAGAATCTCATACCATACCTATCAGCAATAGAGATTATCAATCCATGCAAAGATAATGAGTTCTGAACTCATCGATGAGATCTAACAATTGATCTAATTTAGGGTATCGATATGATCGATGTAGTTTTTATTTATATTAGATTTTTGTATGCAAAAATTTTATATCATATATCCTTAAAGGTAGTTCAGATCTGATCTAAAATATATGTAGGAGATTAAAATATTTAATTTATTATCTTTCACTATAAAAATTTTAAAAATACATACTTTAAACTGTCTATTTCTCCTTCACAGCCTCCGCACAAGGCTTGCCAAGATCAAATTCTTCTAGTTGCCCATGTCAATGATGGTGTCGATGACCTCGTTCTTGACCTAGATGTTGAGAGTGAGCTCTTTGACGACATCCTCTTCGGTCAATAGACTCAAGCCTATATCCTTTGGCCTGACCATCAAAGACAGGCTCAGATCTGCTTTTGTGATCGATTCAAGCCGTTCGCCTTCACTTGTCAACACAGCTGCCACCATGTGCTTGGCCTTACCTTTCTCCCTTAGCCTCTTCGACAGTAGTTCCGGATGAAGCTTCTAGTACTTATCCCTCGTGTGACCTATATTTTTACATGATCGTAATACATGTTACTTTTATCCGAAGTGGAGGAAGAGTTACCTTTGTCGCTTTTCTTGCTGTGCTTTTGGTGCAACTTGGAGGGTCCCTTGCATATCCTCCTGCATCTCCCTATCCCATAGGCTTATTCTTCAATATGATGGCCATAGCTATTATATTGGCACTGGAGATGTCCATCACCTTATACAGGGAAAGCTCTATCTGAATTTGCCGATGTAGCCTTGCAACATACTTTGTGATCATTATCAAGGAAAATACCCAACGACACTGCTAGGAGTTGAAACTTAGTGGTTGAATTCTGCATTGACTGGTTCTGCCCTTGCCTCAAGTTGTGCCAGCATGTCTATCGATTCTGAGAGTACCCCATAGGGTAAAACTCTTGACGTAGAAAATGCTTGAATGCATTCCACCCAATCTCTGCATCACCGTTGGAATGGAGATATGCATTGCACCATGCTAAGGTGTGGTTGGTTAGTTTTAATTAGGCAAAAGCCACCTGATCTTCACTATCATACCCATATAGGGTAAAATAGGTCTCTAGCTGATCGATCCAGATGTCCAGCTTTTCGACATTCACTGCACCATTGAAAGAAGGGATGTCAATCTTCGTCTCAACCCTAAATGGCAATGGCTTCTTGTTTGCTCATATAGGATTGATGTCGAAGTCTTTCCTCAACATACTTGCATGGTTCCGTGAAAGCCCTTTTGTGGGGGTCACATACACCTCCTTATCTTCCATGGCTACCGCTAGCCCCATTGGTGGAGGTAGCCGCTGTTGGTTCTTCTCTATATTTTCTACTTGAGCCATCATGGTTGTCATCAGATCTTCCATCCTTTTGATCTATTTGACAAAATCATTCGTTAAACTGATCTCCTCCTGAGTACTCATCTTCGACGATAGTGGTCGGTAGTGTCTTGTCAAGATGGAAGGGGATTCGCCAGTTGCTTGGTATGTGGACCTCGTGTACTATACACGGCTTAGAATCGGTGCTCTGATACCAAAAGCCTGATCCGTATGGAACCAAGCTCAAGGAAAACAAACAATGGAAGAGAAAACACATGAAAACTCTTCTACCATTCATTCTCTTCTTCTTCTTTATAATTCTGGTATTTAAAATCAAAGACTCCTCCCTAACCGAGAGTCCTGGCTTGTACAGATAAAGCTTATCTCCTATTGGGATTACTTTGAATAAACAGAGTTGTAATAGAGATGTACATCCGACTCATACATTGAAACAGACAAAATGGAACATAACAGAATGTACTTCAGATGTGGTTCTCTTGGTATCAAGCATTACGCATGAAGGAACAAATCTGCACATGACAAGAAAACTAGTGACCAAGGTAATGGAGGAAGCTCATGAGCCAATGATCCGCACATCAGCTTGCATGCAAACACTTCGGCTCCAGGTACTTTGGCTCAGGTTTGGGTCGACAACCTACACAGATATTTTAGCTCCGAACTGAGGTAACCAATAGTATTTGATCCGAGGTAACCAAATAGGCCAAGTCTTCCGCCCGAGGTGAATATTTTGGCTGAGAGGAAGCCTGGACTTGACTCCTTCCTGATTTTCAATTCCCTGCTTGACTCTTCTTGGGTCATGTCCGACCGGTGAAACAAATATCTCCTAGCTCCCTACCAAGTAGGATCATCCCTGATCAATACATCGTTCTGAGTTAGGCTTTCCCTAACTCATTGACATCAAAAAAAAAAATAATAAAATAAGAGTTTACCATATTTGAATAGACATATATGTATGTACAGGAATCTATAAACTGTGGGTAACTAATTTTCTTCAGCTCATACGTGCTGATAATTCTAAGCTATCCAACCCTTTCTGCAAGATTACTTTGTTTTATATTTCTGAAACTTATCTGTTGTTGAAGCCGGCATTGTACAACCTATATCAGGTCTGTACTGATTTCCAAATTTGAACAGTGTTACCACCTATCCTTTCGTCTTCTAGCTGTTATGATCAGCCATGCAGTGGAAACGGCACTCGTGAAGGCAAAGTGTAGTGAAAAGTGATCTGTAGTGAGTCCCCCAACCTGACGCGGTATCCAGAGGGACCAAGAAGGGTAATATTTTTCAGTCGACAATCGTGGAGCTCATTTCCTTCCCAACTCTTGTTACCCAAACAAAGAAGGAATTAATGTCATGTTGGCCTGCCGATATTTCTAGTGTTTACAGTTTCTGAAATGAATTTGTTATCGAATCCTGTGCTGACATATCAACATTTGATCTATGCTGATGTTAAAATCCAAAGAGTACTGCTGCCATTCCTGCTGTGGTCTTTTCTTTCAGGATACTCCTACCGATCATCAGGATCTCCATTATACAATCCAGACCTGGCCCGGATCTTAGTGGAGATTTACTCGATTGTAGTCATTTCTCCCAAGGGAACTCTCAAGCCATTGGCTTAAAATTAAATGTGAGCCACTGGTCAGCTGATAAGAATCACAAACTAAAATGTTTTTTTCTCTTTTGGGACAAAACCAAAATGCTTTAATAACTCCAAAACATAGTTCTCAAAAAGTCAAGTCAGCAGGTATAGTATTCTCATCGTTCCCTTTGAATTGGCTAGAGTGTGCCATAAGTGAGGAGTTATGAATTGTGGTGGAAAGCTGACTGAATTTTTTGAGTAGTTTTTCTAAGTTGCCGTGGCATCAGTACATGAGAAGGGACCCAATAGGATGTGGGTGGATTGAAAACGATAAAGCTTGCTGGCTTCTATATTGGTTGTTATTATAGATTATAGAAGATTCGTGGTAACAACGCTGGGCCAATAGCGTTACCCAACCAAAATACGGAGGACATTTCCAAGAAACATCCATGATATTTATTAGCTAGGCACACTCATATCTATAGTTCTCTCTAGCTGTACGTTGCATTCGAAAGAGCAGAAGACAAGGACGTGCCCATGGCCATCAGAAAATGTGGTGAAGCCCGCCTTTCTTTTTCCATTTATCAACAAAGTTGAGAAAAACTCCGCCGATTAGCATGAAGTCAATTCATCCATTTGCGCTCAAAAGTCTTCTTGCCTTAGCTGTACGTCTCGACGGTGGCAGTGGTAGTTGGGGCCTCATTTACTTCTCCGGCGACCAGACACGCGGTTGTAGATAAGCCACTGATAACTCCCCAATTTAAGACTTCCCAACTGCCACTGGCCTCCAACCCCCCATGCAATGCCTATATAAACACCATCCACATCCGAAGTCCATCGCAAATTAACCGTGTTCAAGATGGCTAAGCTCTTCCTCCTAGTGTTCCTTGGTGCTCTCGTTTGCTCCACTAGCGGTAGGAAGCTGGTGGGCAAGGAGGCCTTCGAGGAGGAGAAGTGGTACCACCACCACGGCGGTCTTGGTGGCGGTGCCGGCGGTGGGTATGGAGGAGGTGGTGGGCTTGGTGGCGGAGGAGGCGTAGGTGGTGGAGGTGGAGCTGGCTTTGGTCGTGGAGGTGGGTTAGGTCACGGTGGTGGGCTTGGTGGAGGTGGTGGAGGTGGGTTTGGAGGAGGTGGTGGTGGTGGATTTGGTGGCGGCGCTGGTGGAGGTTTCGGAGGTGGAGCGGGAGCTGGCGGTGGGGTGGGAGGTGGGTCTGGTCTAGGTGGGGGTGGAGGGTTCGGAGGCGGCGGTGGTGGTGGGTTCGGTGGTGGTGGAGGAGTTGGTGGTGGAGCTGGAGGTGGGTTCGGAGGAGGAGCTGGGGGTGGCTATGGTGGTGGGTTCCCTTGAGAGTTCTCATGAACCGTTCTCTCCATTTGAATAACAAGTGGCAGGAGCTTTGGCTTGTATTTGGTCTCTTTAACGGCTACCATGTGCCTCCTCAGTAACCGTGTGACAAGTCAGCTGTAGTAGTTGCATTGCATAACGGATATGTAATGATCTCTGTCATGTGAATGATATTGCTATTGTATGTAATTATGCATTGAAGCTTCAAGTGCGTGATTGTTTATATCCTTTCGCTTTGTTTTATCATGGTACAGATTACAAACATGGTTCAAAATAAAAATTAGTATGACCGCTCAGGAGGCCTTCGTTACAGTATATTTCCCAGCAACTAGCTAGATTTGAATGATTCTTATTTAGCATTTATTTTATTAAAACAAATATTATATAATAGGAGAAATAGCTGTTATTTGATCTCCTTATTTTTTTTTCTGTATCAAATTTTATTGTTATCTTAATATTTTCCAGTATGCAAGGGAAAATGTAAATGTCTCAGCAGCAAATTAATTGAATGATATCCCTTGTGAGGGCTAACATAGCCGTTATAACGGCAAAAACTGTTCTTCTGAAATCAAGTCAATGTCTGACCCGATCAAATAAGCTACGCCCTCCCTTCCATAGACGACGATCAACAGTGAAAGCCGCTATAGTTGGCGACAGTGTAATTAAAATCTTAGCAACACATTCTCGTAGCAAGATAATACAGCAGAATAATGTTCACGATGGTTATTGGAAGATGAAAATGATCATCAAAAGTTGTCACGCTCCCAATCCGAGATTGTAAATCGAAAATCATGGTAACCACCGCATACTCGTAGGAAACTCTTTCCATAAACATACAAGGCATCTTATCATGATATCAATATTTCATAGCGAAACAATTAATCAATAATTTAAATAAAAAATATAATAGTCCAAATTTCAACTTTAATATCTCAATAAAGTCAACAAAGTTCTATAAGCCTTACATCAAATTCAATAAGACTTTCAACTTAAAATAAAAGTATGGAGATTCTGCTTTTAATCACTCTTCCATTCATATCTTGTATCATCTTAATTTCTCAACATCTGTAAAAACAGTAAAATATGAGGTAATAAGCTAGACAGCTCAGTAAGCAATGATCACTTTCAACAGATTTCATCAAATATTTAAATAAATAATTATTTATAGAAAATAAGCATATAGAGTTTATCAATTCGAAATCAATTTCAATTATGCAATATAGTTTATGCCAAATTCATTTCTTTTTTCAAAAATTTGAGTTTCTTTCGATATTTTAATTTCTTTCATTCTTAAATTTTTTTTATCAACCATGAGCTATGACCATATTTTTTCTATGACAAGATCATAATATCACGTATCTTCTTGCGGTGAGCTGTGAATCATCTGGCAGCAAAGTCTTTCGGAATCGCTGGTCTCTGACGGTTTGTCGCTGGTCTCGCTGGCGATATAAATCCTTAGGACAAATCATTTGCCAATGTATATGTCCCCATTGGCGGGGTCCTTTACATAGTCAGGTTGTCAATTCATATTGTTCTTATATCAGAATTCTTTATAAATCATATTTTTTATTCTAATTCAATAAGAAAACATATAATCATGCAGTATCAAAATCAATCAATATAATGCATCATGAAATCAATATGTTCAATCATATTTCATCATAATATTTTAAATAAGATATTTTTATAATAAAATATCATTCATCCAATTCATGCATCATTTCTCAAATCATGTCAGAAAAATATATTATAATTTATCGATAAATCTAGCAAAAGTGAAACATTACTTACTTCGAACGCATTCTAATGATCCATATAATTCTATAATTTTCTTTCAAAAATTATGTTCATAGATCATATCGCGATATCCCATGATCAAACATCAACAATCCTATACAGGATCAATTTCAATAATTAGAAAGGAATGGAACAATTAAGAAAAATAAAATTGATGGACACCTGTATCCTATTGTCCAGATTGATCCAATCATCTAATTTTATCTGATCAAAATTAAATTAGGACATAAATGATCCAAAGTTTGACTATCAGATCAAATCGGATTCGAAGTGATAGGACCGAGGTTTCTTCATTAGTTTCATAAAATCATATAGAGAGAGAAAATTAAAGGAGAGAGAATTCATAAGGTACAATC
This sequence comes from Elaeis guineensis, assembly GCF_000442705.2. Lineage (NCBI taxonomy): Eukaryota > Viridiplantae > Streptophyta > Magnoliopsida > Arecales > Arecaceae > Elaeis > Elaeis guineensis. The sequence continues at coordinate 37,407,578 of NC_025998.2, forward strand.
CAAATTAATCAGATGCCATAGTCCAACATCTCGATTGATGTGATCACAATGATCTAATCTAAATTATGGTTAAATCAGGATCATGGATAATCAATTAAGAAATATCGGATCTGATCAAGGTGAGTGTCAGTACGCTATCCGACAATCATAGATCAGGATTCTTCATCAGATCAAAAATATTAAAAAAAATTCTTCATTGATAAATCTTTTTAGAGAGAAAAATCGATCAAAAGAAAGAAATAATTTTAGAGAGAGAAAATTCTAGAGAAAAAAAATTTATCTTGGACTCTTTAGATGATATGATTCAACAAATTCGATCGATCAGATCAAATCATGCTAAAATTATCATGTGAATAATTCAATAAAATTATGAAAAATAAAATCTTAAAAAATATTAGGTCTGATCAAGATGGATGCCAGTATATCATCCGACGATCACAGATCAAAATCCATTATTAGGATCAATTTCAATTCATCATCATTCTTCTCAAAATTTTAAAAAATTTAGGAGAGAGAAATAACCTAGAGAGAGAATTTTAGAGAGAGAAAGTAGAGAGAGAATGTGGAGAGAGAGACTTAGAGAGAGAAAGAGAAATTAGAGGGAAAAGAAGAGAAAGAAAAAGAGGGAGAGAGAGGAGAGAGAGTTTATATTTTTTTATTTTTTTATTTTTCTTTTTCTTTTCTTTTTCTTTTTTTCCTTTTCTTTTTCTTTTTCTTTTTCTTTTCTTTTCCTTCTTCTTCTTCCTGCGGCTTGCCTTGGGCCGAAACAGGGGATCTCAAATCCCTTTGTAGGCTAGCCGATCGGTAGAGCAGCCGGCATGGGGGCGGCCATCGACAGGAGGGCGGCGACCCACCGTCCAAGAAAACATAAATCTTATGGCCGGCGGCGACCACCGGTGCCCAAACCCAAATAAAATCGAAATCTCTTTCTCAAAGAAATTTGGTGACTCCGATCGCCGACGAGTGTGCACATCGACACAGGAAGAAAGGAGGAGAAGAGAAGAAGGGAAGTCGGGCTTACCTCGAGCTCCGGTGATCTCTCCGATAAAAATTTAGGGTGAGCATGATGATGGCTTCCACGAGAAAACTCTGACGATCCTCGCCATTTGACTCTGGGATTCTCTGGTGGGGGGAGGGAAAAGTGTCTCCCCTTTAAATAAAGCAGGAGCGGAGGAGTTTGACTCCTCCCCGATGAGGTTTCTAACTTCGTTTAGGAGCTTTTTTTTCGGGCTTTGTTGGCTGGGTTAAGGCTTAATTGGGCCAGGCCATAACATTCTTCCCCTCTAAAAAAAATTTTATCCTCGAAATTTTTTTCTTGCTTAAGTCTTCATAATTTTTTACTTGAGATTTATGGTAAAAATCTCACCCATAAATATTTTAATATTCTAATTCTTGATACAAATTCATTCTTAAATCATTTTATAAGAAAAAGATTAATACATCAAATATTGATCTGAAACAGAACCATTCATTTTCTTATTGTCAAAATCAATATCTCAAAGATTTTTAATTTTTTTAAGATTTCAAAATCATGATCTCATTTTCTATAAAAATAATGCTCAATATCCTCATGGCTAGATCAAATCAAACCTATCTCTTGTAAATAGAAGAAAATCAATATCTTAATTTTTGAATAAAAATTTTATTATTATTTTTTAAATACTAACCGCTCTTAATTAATCAACCCATCATATGATAGGAAAACATACTTCTATGAATCACATAATGATATCTAAATCAGTCAAAATTTAAAAATATTTTTTCTTATTTATGCTTTCAAAGGTTAAAAATTTATCTTTTTAATCTCATCCTCAAACTTTTGATGTTTTAATTTTTTTTTATACAAATTCATCATTAAATCATTTCATAAGAAAAATATCAATATCACTAATATTGATTAGAATCAATATCACTATTTCTAATCATCGAAATTAATCTCTTAATTCTAAATAAAGATATCAAATTTTTCATCAAAAATCTTTAACTACTCATGATTTAATCAATTTATCACAAGATCATAAATAAATTTTACTACATTCTCCATAGATAAACTTTTGAGTATAAAAATCTAAGATCAAAATCATTATTTGATAAACAATCTCAAATTCTTTCTAATAAATAGAGAATTATAAAATTGAATTATAGGATTAAAATAAATTATCTCTAAATACTCTAAATCTAAAATCTAAAATCAAGGATCTACTCATCCTAGAATTAGGATGTTAAATATTTTTATAGCATAGTAGGTGGAAGCACTACTTTTAAAAATCACATTAAGGATATCCAAATTTTTTCTAAAAATATTATTCTTTCTAATATCAATAAATTTTTTATATCAAATCTATCATCTATCATAATTCTTTAACTCAAAGAGTCAATATTCCTGACTTACTCAAAATAATTCAGATCACTATGCTTCCACTGCGTACTCTGTTCTAACAATCAAAATTTTTTAGATTCATCAAAAAATTTTGATCAAATTATTTTTTTATCTTATCAATAGAAAAGATCTAAAATTTTAAATTTCAATTGAAGTCAAAGATTAACTTCTGATTCTCATTCCTACTTTTGCTGGTATACAATAATCTTGATTAACCCTTGAGTCCAATATCACATTCAAAACCATCATATATATCTACTATAATCAATATGAATCAAATCTTAATTCTCATATCAATTTAATTAGATAATTTCAAATCAAAATTCTATAAGTAAAATCAATAAAAAAATCCTTCGATACTTCATCAAATTAGAACATAATCAAAATATATAAGAATTTCAAATCATTATTTTTTCTAAAATTTTTATCATCAAGATCTTTAATATCTATCAAATATCCTTTCATAACAATCACACAAGCCTCAAAAAAATCAAATCTCTATTTAATAATAGATTCAATTAGGGACCTCATTAACAAAAGCAAAGAAACTCTATATCAATTCCTAAATCTAAAATTTTAAATTTTAAATTCACATGGATCTTATAATCTCGAATAAATATAAATCGGATATTTTATCTTAATCTAAAAATAGTAGTCTTTTATTAACAACCTCAACAACAATATCAAAATTTTTTTTGATCAACTTAGATATGAAATCTTTGAATTAAAATTTCATATACATCATATAGTCTCCAAGAGACAAAAATAAGATCTATTATTTAGATCCAAGGATGATAATCAAAAATTCTAGCACAATGAATATCTTACAATCTCATAATCGATTTCATCAATAAGAAATAGACTTTTTTGCAGTATCTTCAAATATGTATTCATCCTAATATGCCACTTTATACATGATCTACATATCAAGTTCAATTTCGATAAATTTTTTAATCAAGCATCATAAAAGACTTTCTTAGTCCATCTTGGAACAACATTTTATCATCAAATCTTTATCTTTCCAATAATAGTCAACTTCTCAACTAGGAGTAATATCATTGAATTATTCTTGCATCGAATTGAGCTTACGATTCACTCAAATAATCAATGATCAAATTAATAATCATGATAAAATTTTCATGTCAATCCTTTTATAATTATTTTTTATTAAAATCTAACTAATCATATCATGATCCATAAATCATCCATCATAATTCAAACTCTTCATGCCATAATCTCTTGTAATCCTTTCATACATAATCTCAATGTTTAACCAAAAATTCATCAAGATTTCTCACACTGCAATCATCATAGATCTACACCACAATGATCCTAGTGCTATCCACTTATACTCATTCTGTTTGATTCTACACATCTTAGTTCATCCACTAATATTCTGATACCATCTTAATTGTCATGTCCTCGATCTGAGATTGTGAATCGAGAATCATAGCAACCACCACATACTCATAGGAAACTCTTCCCACAAGCATGCAAGGCAACTTATCATGATATCAATGCTTTATAGTAGAACAATTAGTCAATAATTTAAATCAAAAATATAACAATCCAAATTTTAGCTTTAATATCTCAATAAAGTCAATAAAGTTTCATAGGCCTTACATTAAGGTTTGCTATACCGTGCCGAACCGACCGGTACACCCCATCTCATACCAGACCGATGGAGAACCGACACGATTCGATCGATAAAATCGATATACCGATGGTATCGAAGAATAAAGAACGAAAAGTGAGAAAGAGAGAGAGAGAGAGGAGGGAAGAGAGGGAGGTGGGAGCCGTCGGAGGCCGGCAGTGGCCGACTGCAACCGTCGGAGGGCTTTTGAACCCTGTATCACCCGATAGGGCTTTCAAGAGAGCAAAAAAGATAGAGTGAGCACTCGGAGGGGGGGCAGAGAACCAATCGGACAGACGGTGCCTCCGTTGCAAGGCTCCCAGTGGCCGACGAGCCGATACCGACGGTCTGAGGGTGGTCGAGCGGGCGGAGCCCCTCTGCGGCTCTGCCCCCTTCTTCTTTTTCAAAACAAACGATGTCTGTTTTGATTTTTTCTTTTTTTTGTTTTAAACTTATGAAGTCGGCAACTGGGTTGCCGACTTAAAAATTTTTTTAAAAAAAAATAAAAATCGTGAAGCTAGCAAATTGTTTGCCGACTTCACTTAAAACTATGTTTTTAAAAAAATTTACGAAACAGGGGCGATGCCCCTGTTTCATGCCTGCGGCACCGCACGCATGGACGGTGCCCTTTGACGGTCACGGCGGCCAATCGGAGGCCGTCTGGCGGCCCCGTCGGCTCCTTCCCCTCCCTCTTTTTTTTTTCTTCCTCTCTCTCTCTCTCTCTCTCTATTTCTCTCTTTTTTCTTTTGGCTCAGATCGTCGGTTCGGTACGGTATGAAACCAAACCGAATCATACCGCCGGCCGACCGAAAGGACTGGCGATACCGGTTCAGCAAACCTTGCCTTACATCAAATTCAATAAGACTTTCAACCTAAAATAGAAGTATGAAGATTCTGCTTCTAATCACTCTTCCATTCACATCTTGTATCATCTTAATTCCTCAACATCTGTAAAAATAGTAAAATAGGAGGTAATGAGCTAGATAGCCCAGGAAGCAATGATCACTTTCAACAGATTTCATCAAATATTTAAGTAAATAATTATTTATAGAAAATAAGCATATAGAGTTCATCAATTCAAAATCAATTTCAATTATGCAATATAGTTCATGCCAAATTCATTTTTTTTTTCAAAAATTTAAGTTTCTTTCGAGATTTCAATTTCTTTCATTCTTAAGTTTTTTTCATTAACCATGAGCTATAACCATATTTTTTCTATGGCAGGGTTATAATACTGCGTATCTTCTTATGGTGAGCTGTGAATTATCTGATAGCAAAATCTTTTGGAACTGTTGGTCTCTTTGACGGTTTGTCGCTGGTCTCGCTGGTGACATAAATCTTCAGGACATATCAATTGCCAACGTATATGCCCCCATTAACGGGATTCTTTACATAGTCAGATTATCAATTCATATTATTTTTATATCAAAATTTTTCATAAATCATATTTCTTATTCTAATTCAATAAGAAAATATATGATCATGCAGTATCGAAATCAATCAATATAATGTATCATGAAATCAATATGTTCAATCATACTTTATCATAATATTTTAAATAAGATATTTTTATAACAAAATATCATTCATCCAATTCATACATTATTTCTCAAATCATATCAAAAAAATATATTATAATTTATCGATAAATCTAAAAAAAATGAAGCATTACTTATCTCGAATGCATTCTAATAATCCACATAATTCTATAAATTTTCTTTCAAAAATTTTATTCGTAGATTATATCGTGATATCCCATGATCAAATATCCATAATCCTATACAGAATCAATTTCAATAATTAGAAAAGATTAGAATAATTAAGAAAAATAAAATTGATGCACATCCGTATCCTATTATCCAGATTGATCCGATCATCTAATTTCATCTGGTCAAAATCTAATTAGAACATAAATGATCCAAAGTTTGACTATCAAATCAAATCGGATTCGAAGTGATAGGATCGAAGTTTCTTCATTGGTTTCATAAAATCAAGTAGAAAGAGAAAATCAGAAAAGAAAAAATTTATGAGGCACAATCTAAATTAATCAGATGCCATAGTCCAACATCTTGATTGATGTGATCAAAATGATCTAATTCAAATCATGGTTAAATCAGGATCATGGATAATCAATTAAGAAATATCAGGTCTGATCAAGGTGAGTGCCAGTATGCTGTCCGACAATCATGGATCAGGATTCTTCATTAGATAAGAAATATTAAAAAAAAATTCATTGATAAATTTTTTTCGAGAGAGAAATCGATTAAGAGAAAAAAAAATTTAGAGAGAGAAAATTCATCTTAGACTCTTCAGACGATATGATTTAACAAATTCGATCGATCAAATCAAATCATGCTAAAATTATCATGTGGATAATTCAATAAAATTATAAAAAATAAAATCTTAAAAAATATTAGATCTGATCAAGGTGGATGCCGGTATACCATCCGGTGATCACAGATCAAAATTCATTATTAGGATCAATTTCAATTCATTATTATTCTTCTCAAAATTCTAAAAAACTTAAGAGAGAGAAATAACCTAAAGAGAGAATTTTAGAAAGAGAAAGTAGAGAAAGAGACTTAGAGAGAGAAAGAGAAATTAGAGGGAGAAGAAGAGAGAGAAAAAGAGGGAGAGAGAGAGAGGAGAGAGAGTCTATATTTTTTTCTATTTTTCTTCTTCTTCTTCTTTTCTTTTTCTTTTCTTTTTCTTTTCTTTTTCTTTTTCTTTTTCTTTTTCTTTTTCTTTTTTTTTCTTTTCGCGGCTTGCCTTGGGCCAAAATAGGAGATCTCAAATCCCTTCGTTGGCTAGCCGATCGGTGGCGTAGCCGGCATGAGGGCGACCATCGGCAGGAGGGCAGCGACCCATCATCTAAGAAAACACAAATCTGGTGGCTGGCGGCGACCACCGGCATCCAAATCCAAACAAAATTGAAACCCCTTTCTCAAAAAAATCTAGCGACTCCTGTCGCCGGCGAGTGTGCACACTGGCATGGAAAGAAAGGAGGAGAAGAGAGGAAGGAATGCCGGGCTTACCTCGAGCTTCGGTGATCTCTCTGATGAGAATTTGGGGTGAGCACGATGACGGCTTCCACGAAAAAACTCCGACGATCTTCACCGTTTGACTCCGGGATTCTTTTGTGGGGGAAGGGAGAAGTGTCTTCCCTTTAAATAGAGCAGGAGAGGAGGAGTTTGACTCTTCCCCGGTGAGGTTTCTGACTCCGTTTAGGAGTCGGTCGGGACGAAGAAGACTCCCTATGGGAGTCTTCTTCGTTATTATTATTAATTTTTTTTTTAAATTTTGTGGGTTGAATTTAAGGCCTAATTGGGCCGGGCCATAACAAAAGTAATTATTAATGTAACTGTATCATTTGACAACCATAATGCAGAGGTTCCTTGCCTTGAGGTCACCACGTGATAGAACAGTGCAACATCACGGTGTAAGTACTCTCTTCTGACCTTTGTTGCACTTTTGTTTAAATAAAAAAAAATTAGATATAATTTTATTGGGCAATGGCTCTTTGATTTGAAAAATATCAATTTTGTTTCTTCAATGGAAGTTTTTATTCTATCGGTTTGCGGCCCTGGGATCATGGTTGGAACAAGAGTTTCATTTTTAATGGCTTTTTTTTTTGAATAGTTATTGGGTTCTTTTAAATTTAAAATTATAAATATTGTTTTGATCTCTACTCCAAAGAGACATATTCTCCCAAAGAACATATTGTAGACAAGGGACTCCAAACTCATACGGATGGATCCAACTTCATCCCAACAAGAGATATTATCTACTTTGATACTTAAACATACTGCGGTTTATATGCCGGATCTTTGGATCTGGCTGGTATGCCCTCGACTGTCGGATCTCACAGTTTTGTCCCTGAATTTGGGCCCAAAAGGTCCCCCCAGTCAGGAGGACTCTGTCTATCGGAGGGCCCCTTCCTGATATACTATTTATTGTGGACAGGAGATTTCGGGCTCATACGGACAGATCCGGCTCCATCTCAGCAAGAGGTATTGTCTGTTTTCACACTCAAGCATACTGCAACTTATACGCCGAACTCAAGGGCCCGACTGGTATGTCTTCGGCTGTCGGACCTCACGACTTTGTCTCTGGACTTGGGCCCAAAAGATGCCTCTTAAAGGAAAGATGATCTCCCATCCTATATGAGGCAGAGTACTCCTGACTCATAGCTGATGTGGGACTAATTAAAGTCCCCCACACAATAGGATATATTTTCTAAATAATTTTCTATGGATTACTATAAAATTTGACATGGAAACATGAGAGGTAATTCATTCTTTCTAATTTTCATACTTTCATCGTATTTTTTTTTGGCTATCAACGGTCCTAATTGGTTCAACTTTCAGAGGAAGAAGGTTAGAGTCGAGCATTGTATCCTGGAGGTAGGTTTTCCAATTAGTCACCTGCATACTTATGGATTATGATCCTGACAGGGAAAATACTATCTTTAAGATAGTATAGTAGATACGGCTTGCCCATTTATTTTTATTTCTTCATAAATCCCACAAAAGTTAAAGGCGATGATTTTTCAATGGCAAATCAAGTGGTGAAGATTCCAACCGATATAGAGAAACTTCAATGGATTAAAAGGGCATCTTTTCAATAGTGGATATTGAAGATACATTATAATCTTACTATTAACCGAGTAGCCTATGTTCTTTAAGTTCCATATCCCAATGGAAACTCAGTTAATAATCGAATAGCATTTCAATGGAAAATAATCAAATACAAGGTGCAGATCTAGTGATCGACCCTTCATCAGGAGTATCTTCTTAAAAAAATAATCAAAGCTATACAATAGAACAATTAAAATGGCTTGAAGATGATTATATATGTCGTGGGATGATTCTAAATTCAATGGCTAATCCACTATTTGATATATTTCAGCATTACAACATAGCATTGGAATTAATGAATATAATTCAAGCTAGATATGTTACTATTGATGCTGGCAATCATTTTTTTTTATTAATAAATATATTAAGTATCATATAGTAGATTCTAAATTTATTGTTGATCAAATTGATGAGATGCAACAAATTGCCCAAGATATTGCGGTAATTGGTGAGCTTGTGAGTGAAAACTTTCAAATTTCAACTATAATTGGCAAAGTACCATCTTCTTGAAAAGAATATCATACTATGTTGAAATATAAGAAAGAATCTTATTTTATGGAAGAATTGCTTCAACACATTCAAATTGAGGAACAGACTCATAAAAGAGATCAACTTGAAGAAAAAGAAAATAATAAGAAAGTACATATTGTTGAGGGCAAAAAGCCTATGTCAGGAAATCAGCCACAAAAGAAACATGAAAAAAAAGAATAAATGGCTGCACAAATCAAGAAACAATTTTAAAGATAAGAAAGAACATAAAAGGAAGAAAGATCCATATCTTGTGTGTGAAAAACTTGGACATGTTGCAAGAGAGTGCCGTCATAAGAAGGGCCAACAATCTGAAAAATTGTAGCAACCTACAATTATTGATGATATTAATCATCATGTTACTATCCTCTTATCATTTATAGTTGATTTGGATGATGGTTGGTGGTTGGATTTTGGCGCTACTTATCATGTAACTCTCCACAAAAATATCTTTACCATCTACAATGCTACCCAGAATGAAGTCAACGTCTACATAGGAACTTCAGCCCCTGGTGTAGATGTGGGCATTGGAGCAGTGGATCTTTTTCTATCCTCGAAGAAAACTCTTACTCTTACAAATATGTATCATATTTTCAGACTTAAAAAAAATCTTATATTTGTGTATTTACTTGACTTTCATGACTTTCGTGTAATATTTGAGTCTGACAAAGTGGTCTTTACTAAAAGACGGGCCTTTATTGGAAAGGGTCATACCAAAAACAAGATGTATTTGCTCAGTTTAATGAATAATAATACATCTTCTGCTTGATATTAATTTCATTTTTCAATTTAATATGTATAATATGTGGCATTATAGATTATGTCATGTAGGTAAAAGAACTATGGATAGAATGATACAATATGAATCAATGCCTAAGATAGATAGATCTATATTAAATGAAAAATATCAATATTATGTTCAAGCTAAAATTTATAAAAGGCCTACTAAATCTGTAATTAGATCTACTACTTTAGAGTTAATATATAATAATATATATGATAATAATAATCACTTAACTAGAAGAGAAAAAAGATATTTTATTATATTTATCGATGACTTTTTAAAGTATATCTATGTTTTCTTATTGAAAAATAAAGATGAATCATTTAGTAAGTTTAAGATATACATGGCAAAAGGAGAAAAATAATTAGAAAAAGAAATCAAAAGAATAAGAAGTGATAGAGAAGGTAAATATTTTCAAATGGATTTGATTCTTTTTATGAAAATTATGGTATTATACATGAAAAAACTACTCGTTACCATCCAAACCAAAATGATGTGATGGAAAGAAAAAATAGAATCCTTATCGAAATGGTAAGTGCTATGTTATTAAGTGCTAATTTATCTTTATGGTTTTAGGGTGAAGCATTATATACGGCATGCATGTTATATCGGCAATAGAATATTGTATAAAAATATGAATAAAATATCATATAAATTATGGAAAATAAGAAACCTAATGTGGGTTATTTTAATAATTGGGGTTGCATTACTTACGTGTTAGATACTTCTCATAAAAGACCAAAACTTAATTCTAAAAGTATAAATCCATTTTTCTTGGTTATGCTCCAAATAGTTAGGTATATAGATTTTTAAGTCTAAAGTCTAATATTATATTTGAAGCAATTGATGCTGAATTTTTTGAACATTAGTATATTAAAGATGCTAGTTCATTAGATTTAGAAAAAGATTTTCCAAAAGAATTAGGTGTTTCAAATAGAAAAAATTAGTTTTAAATGAACAAAATTTAGAAGAAAATTCTTCCAAAAATGAGAACTAGAATTAAGAAGCAAAAGGAAGAGAGTTGAAAAAGACTTAGGACCAGGAATGTATACTTATACATATCATTTAGAAGATGACTCTAAGAACTATAATGACACTATATCTAGACCAGATATACTTATGTGGAAAAGGACAATTAATGGATAATGAGATAAAATCTATAAAAGAAAATAACATCTGGTCTTTAACTAATCTTCCTCTTAATACTAAAATTATAGGTTGTAAGTGGATATTAAAAAAGAAATTGAAGCCTGATGGATCTATAGATAAATATAAGGCCAGATTGATGGCCAAAAGGTATAGTCAAGAAGAAGAATTAGACTATTTTGATGTCTATTCACGTGTAACAAGACTCACTAAAATAAAAATAATGATGGCCTTAGCTTCTATACCTAATTTAGATATATACTAAACGAATGTAAATACACTTTTTTTTAATAGTAGTCTTGATGAAGCAATTTATATTGATCAACCTGAAGGCTAGCTACATTGAAATTGGTCAAGAAGACAAAATTTGTAAGCTAAATAAATCTTTGCATGGTCTTAAACAAGCACCTTGACAATGATATAAAAAATTCAAAGAAGAGGTTAAAAAATTAGGTTTCAAAAGTAACAAAGTTGAAAATTATGTTTTTTCAAAAGTGACTAATGATGGCAAAGTAGTTATTACACTTTATATAGATGATTTACTTATATTTTGTTTAAATTTAAAAATTAGTAAAGAAATAAAAGGTTTTCTTAAACAAAGTTTTGATGTTAAAGATATGGGCCTAGCGCACGTGATTTTGAGAATAAAAATTATTCGATAAGATGGTAAAATAATATTCTTGATTCAATCACATTATATTGAGAAAGTATTACATCTTTTTAACCATTATGATTGCAAGCCTAGCAAGGTACCTTTGAATACTCAATCTTTAATGAAGAACGAAGGTGAACACATTGAGCAAAAAGACATACTAAAATTATCAGAAGTCTCGTATATCTCATAAATTGTACAAAGACCCGATATATCATGTGCTGTGGAAAAATTGAATAGGTTCACTTCTAGTCGTAATGCAGATCATTGAAGAGAAATTAAAAAATTATTAAGATATGTAAAATATATTTTACACTAAGGACTATATTATGATGGTTCTTCAGCTACATTAGAATGTTACTCTAATGCAAGAATGATCTTCACCTACATTATTAGTTGCAGTTTCGTGAATGTGTTGTCCGAATGCAAGAGACCAAATCTTGCAGGATAAAAGACTAGCATGATACATCTTAGACAGAGATAAATTCGAAGTACAAATTAAGCATGGGTGAGTGCGCCAAAATGGGAGGTGCTTCACGAATCATATCTCGCTGGATTCAGTTATGAGAATTAGGTGCCTGGACCAAATCCAATAAGATCATTAACTAGTATTATTGGAAGGACTGGCATCGGAAAAAGGAAACAAATCATGGTCGAAGTCAACGTTCATGCACACATGATCAAACACATGGGAACATTATGAACTGATGAATAAATCTTATACGATAGCATTAGGGACTGGATGACAACCATAATGGAGACTTAAGTTGGGTTTTTCATCAAAAATTCAAAACACCAATCCCCACCTACTTGCTCTTGGTAGTTGGGCCTGAGTCAAAATTCAATTTTTAGGTCAGGCATGTTTGGTTAGATCAGCAGAGGCCGCCTCTGCTGGTCTGAGGTTCATCCTCATTTGAGGACTATTTGACTGAAAACTTGACCATCATACAATTTATTCTCAAGTTCTAGATTAATGCAATCTAGGTAAAGTCATTAAAATTCCAAATCACCCATGTTTGTCATGTAACTATTAATATTGTGCGAACATATTAACAAATTTCCCAATATTTTTCGATAAGTTCAAGATTTTGCAATGTAAAATAGGTGCGAAAAGAATAAAATTTGTGCAATATTTCTGCACAGATGTCAAAGCATGGCAAATACGCAGAACTACAGGTGAGATGCTATTTCAGAATCTATAAAATTTAGATTAAATTATACCATAAGTGAGATATGCAAATATTAGCAAATTCAAATTCGTTCTTAGACTGCTGGAAAAAATAGATGCTAATATTCTATCATAATTTGAAATAATTATAATTTAGAAGATATAATTAGAAGGAAAATAAGAAAGATGTTCCCAGAATAAATGTGTGTTCCGGCAACATCTTGACAACTACGCATGTGACGGTGTTATATATATATATATATATATATATATATAACAATACTATGTGAAGGAGTATTAAAGTGTTGCCAACTTAGCTTCTCAAAATACTTTGTGAAGGAGTATTAGAGTGTTGCCAACTCAGCTTCTCAAATGAGTTTTGATGTACCACCTGAAAAGAATATTTTTTTACATTAAATTATGTTATTAATGTATGTTGTTATTATATTCTTATAATTAAAGCTTATTTATATAGGTAGTTGAGAATATGAAGCGACCTTAAGAATTTGAATGAATATTATTTTATTATTTATATATAATTTTTTTAATCTAATCAGATCTAGAAAAAAAATTATTTTCGTATATCCGACTCCGTACGATGTGTCGGTCTTCTACTAGTTATCTTTAAAATAGAATGAATCCGATTCAAGCAGAAGCAGTCTATCACATATATAATTGTATGATGGTGTGATCTAAAAGCTTCCCTTATTTGTCTAAAAAGAAAGTAGAAGGTAAAATAAATTGGATTTAGCTCGAAGCCTCCCATCACTAGTATGGTCATATGGAGATGTGACTCAAAAGATTTTTTCAGCTACATACATAGAAAGATAGTAGATAAATATAGAGAGAATTCGAGAAGGTATTTTATTTCCCGTAGAGATTTTGTGCTTTTGATCTATTTCTAAGATCCTGGACCTCGAATCCTTTTATAAACTCCTCTCAGCCAATACCGAGGCCTAATTGTGCTACCATGTCATAAAGGTCCATGGCGCTACTGTTATAGGGGGACCTAGAGCCTCTCTATAAAGGCCCAAAGGCCTCAACAACTACCTCGTGAAGGCCTTGAAGGCCATGAAGGCCTATACCCGTTCTGGCATCTCGTAGAGACCGACATCTCTGATGTTCCACATGAAAGCGCAAAATCAGGACGACTAACACTTGAATTCTAATTTTAAAATTTGAATTAAATGGAAATGTGGCACCTCAAGTTCAAGTTTAAAATTTGAACTGTATAGGAGTATAGACAAAATTGTTAGCCATGCACAGCACAGCCGATCACGCTGCATGGGAGGCTGAACGCGTTGTCATTGGTCCAAACCCTATAAAGCCCAGCTGCATTTCAATCATTGGACTTCATTAAGTCCAATCACAAAAAGAGATTCTGCTATTAGAACTTTATGGGACAATATAGAAGTCATGAATACTATCTGTGATCTCTCGAATTAGTCTGTCTGCAATCACAAAAAAATCGAGCCAAATGTGCTAATCACCGTCATTGAGCAGCACCTTGATTTTCCAACCTCAATTCCAAATATTTTTGATGGAGAGGATCTCACAAGCTCTCGAATAAATGGGAAACCAAATCCACAAGAGATGTTCTTTTATAACGTGCCTCATCCATTATCTGAATCAATTACGAAAACTGAAAAATAGACATTATCTACGATGATTGTATAGAGTTTCACTTTATTACAATAACCGTCAAATGTGTTCCTATTGCCTTATTGGAGGTTTATCTTCAGTTGGAGCCCAAATTAAATTAAAATTATGTATTAGTATGGGCCACCTCTGAATAGACTTAATCAGATAAATTCCAACATTCTTCCACTTGGCCCAACCTAACATAAGCATCTTCATTTTAATTATTTTAAGCATTTAAAAAATTTTTAATAAAATTTTTATTTGGATTTGATAATTGAAAACTGATGTCATCAAATTCAAAACTTAAAAAAAATTATAGAATCCACCTCTAATTTAGTTCAATTTTATTTATATCCCCTATACTTTAAAAAGTGTTAAACTGATTCTTCTAGTTATCAAAATATTTTAATATGATCCAATCGTTTATTTTCATTAACAAAATTTTATAAAATAATAAAAATATTCTTATCTTCATCTCCTCTCTCTCCTCCCTCCTCTTTAATTGATTCTATCCTCCTTTATTACCGGCGTCCCTTTTCTTTCCTCCTCCTCTTCTTTCTCCTCACTATTTTTTCTTCCTCATGGCAGTTCCCTCCACCTCCACCCATTCCTTCATTTCTTCTTTTTCTTTCTCATCTATTTTTTCTCTTCATCCTTCTCCTCCAAACCGCCTATAAACTATCCCCCTCTATCTCGATTCCTACTTGCCTTCCCCCTCTTCTTTCTTTCCATCCTCTTCTTCTTCTTATCCTCCTCCAACCTATTCTTTGTTGGTAGCCTCTCTTTCGTCTACTACTTCCTCCTCATCCATTTTTCCTCCCCATCCTCTTTCTTCTCTTCATCCTTTTCCTCCTCCAAACCCACTTATCCCTCCACCCATCCCTCCACTTTCTTTCTTTTCTTCTTATCCATTTCTCCTTCTCATTTACTTTCTCTTCTGAGCCACTATAAGCCATAATCCTTCACGGTGGCCCCTTCAACCTCCATCCCTTCTCACCAGCAATCCATCCTTCTCTCTCCTCTTTCTCCCCACCTACTTTTTCTTATCCTCCTCCAACCCATTCTTTGCCGGTGGCCTTCTCCCCTCCTCTCTTTCCTTCTCATCTACTTCTCCTTCTCATCCTCTTTCTCCTTCAAGCCTACCCATAAACGAGGGATATTTTCATCTATTAAAAGAGAAAACTAACACCATTTATTGATAAAATAAATAATTAGTGTATATTGGAATGTATCAATAACTACAAGAGTCGGTTTAACACTTAAAATATAGGGGTGTAAATAAAATTAGACTAAAATTAAGAATGTGTTCCTGTAATTCTTTGTAAAACTTAATTCCTCTATAGAATATATACTGTATACTTGATTACAAAATAATTATCAGTGTGCATCATGGCAGCAAATGCATTATCAATCAACACACAACCTCCATACATTACAATACTAATGATGTCTCATAATCAAATTCTTTATATAGAATTTTACTTTATAAATAGATGAAACTTTATACATATTTCTTGATCATCTTGTTGATCTTATTATTGATTTTGATGATTTCAAAATTGAGTGATTATGTTACTAATCATATGTTCATGAGTAAATGCAGAATTTTCTAAGTACTGAAAATACAAAAATTATCTATAAAAGAAATCTTCTCAATAAAAACTAAGTCAAAAAAAAGAATGATTCTAAATGCTTAAATAAATCTCAAACAAGAAATTTTTAGAAATCTTCATGATAAACAAGATCATAAAAATCAAGGTTAGAGAAGCTCTCAAAAGTTGAAGTCAAAAAGTCGCTCATACAGAAATTTATTTAGAATTTTTTAATTGACTGTCATCCAAGTTGACTCAAATTTCATCTGAATTAATTCTAGTTGAAAAATAGAAGAAAGAAAGTTTTGGTATGCTAAAGTTTCAGCCCCACACTCTCGAGTCGACTCAAGTATCATCCGAGTCGACTTAAAAGAAAAAAGATAAAAAATTCGAGTAGACTCATAGAAATTCGAGTGGGAGCTCAAGTCGACTCGAATTATTCAAACGAAAGTTGCAAGAAAAGATAGAGAGGAATATTTTGGGAAAGACAGACTTGAAGGTTATTCGAATCGACTCGAGTTAAATTCGAGTCGACTTGAGTTCCAACGGCTAGTTCTGTAGAATTTTCAAAAGTATACAGAATTATTTCTAACGACTAGTTTTTCACTTCAACAGCTAGTCCAAGCCTCCCAATAGCCAAAACTCATTCTTCAATTAATATCAAGCTTATTAAAAGCTAGAGAATGAATTTGAAAAGCAAGATTAGTGGGATTAAAGGATGAAATATTTATTTTTTTGAGCTTCATTGAATACTATTGAAAGAGAAGAAAAGAGAGGATTAAGTGCACTATTTTGAAAATCTTCAAAGAGTGATCTTCTTTGACCTCATCTACATCCTCTCAAGCATCAATTGAAGAGAAGTGAAGTTTCAAAAGAACCATTTTACAGCCACTTTTTCAGGTTTCAAAGAGTTCTTTTTTTATTTTATTTTATTTATGCTGAAAATTATATCTTGTATTTTATTTTCTTTACAAGTTTCTTTAAGAGAAAGAAACTTAAGATTTAAGCCCATCCAAGCCTAGAATTAAACTTGTTAGATTTTGGTTGGTGAGCCTATAAAATCAACTGGATTGATTGTGAGCCCAAAAAGCAATTGATGTAAGATTTTGATTGGTAAGCCCGTAAAACCAACTAGATTGATTGTGAGTCTGAAAAATAATTAGTATAAAATTTTGATGGGTGATCTCGAAAAATTAACTGGATTTATTTGCGAGTCTGGATGAAATAAATATACTATAATCAAGAAGATTATAATAAAATATTCAGGAGGCTCTTGAAGAGTGAATGCAGATACGCAATTGCATCGAATCACTATAAATTTTTATATTTGAGTTGTGCCCTTTCATACTTGCCTTACTTGCTTTTAATTCTTACTTTACATTCTTACTTGCTTTTATTATTTCAATTCTACTGCAACATAATTACATACACCCCATAATTACTTAAGATAGTTTAAATTGAAGTACATCATTATTTAGATTGTTGATTTATTTAAAATTTTTAAACAACCTAATTCACCTCCCCTTTTGGATTGCAACCTTTTTGGGCAACACATCTTTATGTCACATGATAAATAGTTGATTAGCATAAAATAAACTAAACTTTATTATAAAACCTAATGTGATAATTTGATACATATTGTCCAATATATATCAATCATAAAATGAACTAATAAGTCTCACATGATTCACATGATTTCTAAAAATTTTGGGAGGGAGTTCTTTAGTCAGTGGATCTACAATTATTAGCTCTATACCAATATGTTTCATAGACATTATATTCTCCATTATTCTTTCATGAAAAGTAAAGTATTTAATGTCAATATGCTTATAAGTGCTTATTCTCTTCGTATTGTTGGAGAATCTTATTGCAGAATTATCATCGTATATCTTTATTGATCTTCTAATAGAATCAACAACTGTAGGTCCTATGATAAAATTTCATAATCATATAGCTTATGAAAAAATCTTATATAGGCTACATACTTTGCTTCTATAGTGGATGCAGTGAACAATACCTTATTTTATATTTATCCATAATATAGCACCTTCTGTAAATAGAAAAATAAATCTGATGATAGACTTCCTACTATTAGTGCATCTAGCAAAGTTTGAATCCCAATAGCCTATTACTTTATGATGATCAGAATGACTGTATGTGATCATATAAACTTTTATATATTATAGATATTGCTTGACTTTTTTTGCAGCTCTCCAATGCCCCATTCCTGAATTATGCTGATAATGTCCAAGCATTGATATAGAAAAATAATGTTTAGACATATACAAACATAGGCATAAATCAAATTCCCATCAATAGATGCATAGGTAATGAATCTTATTTTCTCTATCTTTATCTCAATTCATGGATATTGAGGTTCATTAAATTCATCATTCTTTACAACAGAAGCAACCATGGGAGAATATTTTTCCATCCTAAGTTTAATAGTATAGAGACGTAAGTCTTTTGAGATAGTCCAAGTAACCTCAAAGATCTATCTCTGTGAATCTCAATATCGATAACATAAGTGGCTTCACCTATATCTTTCATCTCAAAATTTTAGGATAGAAAGTATTTAGTTTCCTTAACCAAGATCACTACTAGCAAACAGAATATTATCCACATATAATATCAAAATTATGAACTTACTTCTATTAACTTTTAGGTACATACATTGATCAATCATATTATTTTTCGAACCCAAAGAAAGTAATTATCCCATTAAATTTGAGATACCATTGACTGAATGCCTGTTTAAATCCATAGATGAATTTTTTTAATCTACAAACCATGTTCTTTTGTCTACTAACAACAAAACCCTTGAATTGCTCCATCTAGACTTCTTCCTCTAGATCACTATTGAGGAAGGCAATTCTCAAATCCATGTGATGTAGCTCCAAGTCAAAATGAGCTACTAAAGTCATGACAATTCTAAAAGAGTCCTTTGAGAAAATAGGAGAATAGGTCTATTTAAAGTCAATGCCCTCCTTTTGTGAAACCCTTTGCTACAAATCTGGTTTTATATTATTCAATTTTATCTTGAAATTTCTTTTGATCTTATAGATTCACTTGCAATCTATGTTGGAAAATTTAGTGTAGGGGTAAAATGATAATTTTAAAACTTTTTCAAAATTATAATTTTACAGTGAAAAAATATTAATTAATCTAATTAATTAACATGAATTTACCCTACACTAGGATCTAAATATGATATATAGCATGCATGCATTTAAATTTGAAATTCAAATTCGAACAGTAAACACTTTACTGTAATGTGTTCAGAATACAATACCTTTGTGCGGGTAGTAGATCACCGCAATCTGATCACCATCGGAAGAGTCTGATCATCGCGACGCAGCCACACAGTGGTCTGGCCTCTGCGGATCGTCTTATCCAAAAGAAAGGATAAAGATGAGTAATTGCATATTTAAATTCAAATCAAATTTTGAATTCAAATTGACACCAACTCATCCCTTATCCACTAAAGGCGTGAGGCGTGGCTTAAATTGTGCATGGAGAGATTTCATGAGAAACCTTTTCTCATGTAATAAATGGGGCGTAAAGAAAGGGATAAGGTGCAAAGATTGATTGCCCATTCAAATTCAAACTTTATTTTGAATTTGAATGGCCAACCAATCATCCTTATCCATTCATTTGGCACATTAAAGTGGGGCGTGGAGAGGGCTTGGCATGAAAAAATAATTCATGAGAAGTTCCTTCTCATGAATTCAAATGGGTGAAATGGAAGTGAGGTGGCGCATGGAGATTGGATCAAGGTGGTTTAATTATTTAAACCAACATAATTAAACCAAATAATTTAGGTCCAATTAGACTAATTTAAATCCAACTTAATTAGGCTCAATAAAATCTTAATCAAATCAGAAATTGACTAAGCCCAACCCTTGATCAAATCAGGGACCAAACCATCTCGACGATTAGGTCAACTCTTAACCTAATCGGGTCAAACCCAACTGAATCCAATTCAATTGGACTTGATCCAAAAATAATTACTCAATCAAATTGAGTTAATTAGTGATCAAATTACTAATTAAATCTCTCATAAATACTGAGTCCAAATCCGATTGGCAATCGGACATCAGAATTCATCGATATGTAACCCTGATCGAAAAGTCCCAACCAATGGGACTCTTGACCCCGGTACCCATAATGTGTGGAACTCGTGATCAGAGAATCCTGATTCTCGATCACTGAGTCTCAAACATGAAGGATTCTACACCAGCCATCAGATCAAATAGGAACCTCTTATGTGTGTGACCCCGCAGGTTCGAACTTAAGTTGGTAGCACAGGAATCAATTCCTGTACTAATCAAAGTGACCATCTAGCAATAGTACCCGACATCCAGATAGATCGAAGAGTCACAATCGCAACACTTAAAACCTACATGAATATGGTTACTATATAATTCATCCTTTTGACCTCTGTGTTTAGGACAACTCAGGGTTAAACTGTCAACCCTGATCAGATCATCCGAATCATGCTCAACTCAAGCAGTCCTGTGACTCCTCATAAGGACTACCCTAGTCAAGATTTTGCTAAATTGAAACACGACTATACATAGCTCCTAAACTGGAGTGGTCAATCTCATCTTGACACACGCACCGACAAGTCAAGTACTTGACTACACCCAGCAGCCTTCCATCACTGAATTAGAAATTCATGTAGTCCAGTGCCTAAGTGCAGTGAGTTGCTTGCAAGTCACCGTGGCAGTCTCAGGTCGGAGGGACATTTATACCCATATTCCACCGGAGCAAATTTTGATAGCAGAAATAGCTCCGGAGTCGGTCACATTTAGTGAAGATGTACCCTTACATCTCACCTGTATGCCATACCAGTGTCTCCACACTCTTTGGTTAAGAGGACAACC